>NW_015386988.1:636911-648576 GCF_001527695.2 Protobothrops mucrosquamatus
AAAGACAGATGCAAAAAACGAGTTAAATAGTTCTGCTTTCTCCCTATTGCTTGTCACCTTCTTACCACTTTCTCCCACTAATGGACCAATCGTTTCCTTCACTTTTTTCTTGTTTTTTACATGTTGAAAGAAGCTTTTTTTGTTGTTTTTGACTTTGGTCGCAAGCCTTAGTTCATTTTGAGCCTTGGCTTTCCTCACTATTGCAATAGTTCAAACATAAAGTGTCAAGATGCTAGAATGATTAGATGGGTTGGTCAGTCCAGAAAAGTGTAAAATTGATGTACAAGATATGCAAATGCCCTCCTAGTCTTAATTGCCACTGTTTTTCAAACAACAGATTTTTGTCCAGGAAGACCCCTAAATTCCATACTGATTCTGTCTGGGGAAGTATAATCCAAGGAAAAATAAGGTAGAAAATCAGCCTTGAACCCAAGGACACCAAGTGTTGGAAGGGTTGAGCTCAACCTTGTTCCTCCATATGGAGCAAATAGACAGGGTTTTTGGAGCTGCTAGTATGGCTACCTAATATTTAGAAACAAAGGCAAGACATGAGCCATTTCAGTTGGAGACTACCAAGCTGAGATATCTGGAGAGAATTGGTGGACAGGATGATATTTTCAATTTAGAAATGGTTTACATTAACTGAAATTAAAAAGAAATCAAGAAACTTTTTATTATAAAGATTTTTTTTAAAGAAATAAAAGTTTGAAGACATTGACTCTCTTTTTTCACCCTTTACTATTTAGTAAAAATACATTCCATACATATTCATAGATTTCTTGGTCAAAAGGTTATATCTGAGTGTAATATAAGCCACAGAATATCCTGCAGATAAGGTCAGGGGAATTAATTTACTTTTTAAAAATCTGGTTGAGCTAAGGAATATTCAAATAATGTCATACCACAAGGGTGTTTAAAAGTAAGGAACGACTGCTTTTTGATAGAGAATAATGTTCTTTTATTTTAAATTTAGAATTAAAATCCAAGCATTGTGCTGAATATCTAGTTGAAAGTATCCCCAAAGTATTTGAATCTAGGATAGACAGTGAATTTTTTTTAACATGATGTTTGGTTTCTTTGGCTGAAAATGTATTCTACACTGTATTAAAAGTTTGCCTTTTAAAAACATTCCAGTGGTAAGGATTATTTCTCTTTTCACAGATATAGATGACAAATTTAATTTTCTAGATAACCGATGCCATTTCAAACATTGGACATTTTCCTAAGAATCAAAGAGCAATAAGGTGTTTGGTACTCAAAGCTATGTTTCACATGATTTGCTAAATCCTATTCTGCAGAAGATTATAGCAGCAGTATTGCTCCTATGATCATCCAAATTTTTTTCAAAAAAACTCACAGTATCCCTGCCATTGGCCATGCTAACTGAAATTACTTGGAGATGTTGTTCAGCAATTTCTAAATGGCCCAGATTCTCAGTGTAGGATTAAGGTTTGGTCATGCATATGTCAATGTACATGAGGAAACAATAATCTCTCCTTTGCTCACATAAATTTAACTTGCATGTGGTCTGGTTGTAAGAAGAGTTTATAAGTGCTATTAAAGTGCTATTTGTGTCCTAGAAAAAAACACTTCTTTGAATTTTCTACTGCAACATCACAGTGTGATTGTAGGTACTGATTATATACAATTATTTACAGCAATTAGCAACTTCTGTTTACAATAGTGGCTCCTAACTTTCCCAGTGCTAGCTTTCTCACAGGCTCTCTCCTGGAAAACTGCCTAATTCATTGCTAAATTTCCAACTCTCCCCACTTCTTTCTTCTTTCCTCTCCCCATTTTTGACTAAGAAACAGAAAGGAAAGGAATCAGCTGAACTAGTTTGGAGAGGATTCCATGCCTTTCATTTTGTTTTCTTGGGTCTTGTCGCCATCCTTCTGCATAGATGTTGTGTGATACACTTCCCTCTGGATCGTCTCTCCAGCCCTTTCCCTTCTCTGAAGCCTCCAAGCACCCATCTGCATCCACCCATCCTGTCCCTCTCCTTCCCCATCTGCTTTGGATTTTAGATGGAATACATTTTGCTTCCCTTCTGCTAGGAAAACCCCCCTTCAACTACTTCACCCTCTTCTTGGGTCAGGAATTGGGGACCACACACTCAAACTTTCCAGCACATTTACAATGATGTTTCTCTCCAACCAAACTTAAAAAAAACAGATTGCTGCTAGACATAATAGGCAAGGCTGTGTCTCTTCCCTTCCTGATTCATATGCTGATTGGATTCATAATTAGTTTAGCGAGGAGAACATAGGCAGTGTGAGATATATATACATACACACACTTACAAAAACATGCACACTTCTCTGTCCTTCAGGAGAGGAAACTGGCTAGGGCAGTCTTTGGAGAAACATTTGGGACTCTTCCATTGCTGTCCTCCTGAAACAGTTAACTTAATAATCCTGATCATGGATATCACCTTGAAAGTTATACCCTAGCTCTTTATTTCTTCTCCCCTTGCCTCCCCATGTTTTAAGAAACAAAGGGTGATTTTATAGAGACTTATGTTTTAAAATATTAATTCCATATTTGAAATGGCTGCTTTTTCCTCTTCAATCACGTGGTGAATATATGTCTTCTCTTTGTGCAGTTAATAGCACCAAAATAGCAATGGCTGATGCTTTCCCCCCCCATCATTATCCACCATTTCAACATTTCACAGATGGCAGAAAAACTGCAGTGCTCATGATTGCCGTCACCTAGATGGATTTAATGCTCCAGTCATAGATATTTGATTACCTAGAGATTAATTGCAACCCTGGGCTGAACTGAAAGTTACTTTTTAATCTGAAGCATCTCTGCTGTGTTAATAATGTAGCTAGCATACTTCTTGTCACCTGGGATATATGGCAGGAACATCTCATTTCTCACTTTAACAAATGATGTAACAGTTATCATGATTTATCTCGTCTAGGGTGAAGAGTGTGGTATCACTTTTCTGTGTTTTTGGCATGTAGTTTCTTTGGCACCACTCACTGCAGATCATTTCAGTTTCTGATGGTGAAATAAAATGCAGCAATAAAATCCATATTAGCAACAACCACAAAATCTTTGGAGTAGCCTAAATTGTAATCACAGTAATGATCTTTGTATCCCATCTCATCCACTATCCATTACTGCAGGGCTTAATGTATTATCAGGATCTCTGATCATTTCTTTGATGGTACCTTCTGGCAAGACTTTGTTTGTTAGCTGCCCTGTGCCAAGATCCACTTTCTCAGTGGTCCAATCCTGTTTCACTACCTTCACATTTAGCAACATTGCTCCAGAACCTGTATGCCAATGTGACGTCTAAAAGTATTTTTTCCAAGAAACCAAGTAGTATTGTGAACGTGTTTTCCGATAAGCATATGAAATGGTATGTAGGAATGACCTTGGGAGACAGAAGGGAAAATCACAGGCAGGACAACTGGCATGCAAAAGATATCTCAGCCCAGAGTAGGAGGGAGGGGCATGGGAAGCACTTCAGATGGGACCCTCCTGGAGAGTAAAAGGAAAGAAGAGAAGAAATACTTTCAACCTTGCAGGATTCAGTTAATGTAACTTTGCAATAGTGATAGAGCTAGGAGTTCTGGATATACCGGTACTTCTTGTCTAGACTACTTCACTGGGCTATCACCATGGGAAGGCTTGTTTTTATAGACTTTGTATTAAGTAAAAGGATATTTACAGTCACGAGAGCTATCAGAGTAATCAGATATTTTGAAATGAACTGTGCTACCTAACGGATGTCCCTATACGATCTACCTGATAGAAGATGTCTAGTTCTTTCAGTGTTTTGACTGAAAAGTCATCATAGCTTTGGGAGGATTACATACTTTGAAGTATCAAGCTAGTGTCTATTTGTATTAGAGATGGACAGATTTATTTAATTGTCACATTTTTAAACAAATCTGTTCTACTCACTTTCTATATATGTTTTTGCTTTAAAGAATCCATATTAAAATGTGAACATAAAATATGTATTTTTGAATGTATTTTTGCAATTGATAAATGCCTCCTGGTTTTTTAAACATTACTATAACTTAAAATATCAACTTTTATACGTACTTGGTAATGTTTCTTAAATCAGAACATCTCAAATTTTCGAGGTGCAAAATACAAAGGATAATTGTGCTACTCATTTCCTCCAGGATATATGAATCAGGTTGGTTTGAACTGAAATTTTGAATGAACTTAATCTTTAAAGCATTAAGGATATGTATGTGCCTGGATGTGAGTGTGAAGCAGTAGTAGTTTGGGAAGGAGAAGTTTTTAAATTAGCAATTAAAAGGTTATATTAGGGTTGTACAAACAAAAATATTTCACTAATTCAAACCAATACATTTTAACATCATACAAAACAAAGGTGCATGCACACACATGCACACCACTTAAATTTTCCAGAGTGAGTATATAGTAACAGATTTGACAAAAGATCAAGAGTAATGAGCTAAAGGTCACAAGCATCTTTGAAGTGCTGGGTGCTTTTTAATGGGGAAAAAAAACACAGAAGAGTTAACTAATACATTTTCACAATTCCTTCCCTTTATTTTCTTATACGTAAGTTTTTTTATTGCAAGGGAATCTAGTCCCAGATAGTATTGCAACTAGAATACTAATAATACTTAGAGAATATGGAATAATTTTGTAAAGATTGGGAGCATTTCTTCAGATGAGCATCTCTGGGTGCAGTCTGATTTATACCAATTATTTCAAGACTGTATTATACTAACCTTAGTAAAATGCAGAGAAAACATAGTACTTATTTTACTGAATTTTATGTATAATCCATTGGAATAAGTCAAAGTAAGTCTTGGAGTAAGTCTTGGAGTAAGTCAAAAAAGTAATACTAGATAGCATGGATGTATGATCAAAATCCTTCCCATATCACATTGCTGTAAAAAAGGTTGGGTCATGCCCTCTATCTTGTCTTTTTCTGGTTGTAGTGATAAAATAGAATGGAATAATAAGAAAATCATAACAAGCTGTTCAAGGAAAAACAACATATACTGCAAATCTAATTTTAAAAATGAATAGATTTTTTCTTTATTGTTGATGGCTAATTACTATTGGATTTTCTTAGAACATGTCATTATTAGAACTATCACAGTATCTCACTAAATGAAATGTAATAATAAAAGTTAAGTATATGATGTGCTTCACATAGATTAATTGTATTATGTCCATTTATTTCCATTACTAAACCATAGATGATATTTAGGCTGAGCCTGCGGGAGGGGCCAAATGTATCATCATTCTCGAGTCCCTATGCATGTAGAAGTCTAGCCCACCTTGAATTCCATTGACTCTTATTTAGCACCAGTTTGCTTTGACCCTTAGTGTAGAGAGCTTAAGCTTGCAATAAACCTTTATATTCATTTGAGTTGCCTGGATTTCCCGATTTCTCACACTTCACATAAACTCTATCATAAGTGTATCAGATACCATGTAATGAAAACAGAATAATCTGAGTATGAAAAGTTATCTAAATTCTCAATGTTCCTTCATAGTTAATTTTCATAGAAACTTTCTTAGTGTAATCCAAATTAAGCATAATAAAATCAAATCTACAAAGCATAACAATTGTATGTGCCCCTGTATAAACTTGAAATATATTCTGAAGATGTTGAGGATCTTGTGCATTACAAAATTTATAGAATAAGGAGAGGTTGAAAAAGTTATGTAAGTAGAAATATATTCACGCACATTGCATCCTTTATTTTTGATCACTACTTTTAGCTTTTTCCAAATACATACTTATATATTGTATAAAATACAGTATATAACAGTACTTACAAAGAGCAAATATCCTTCCTACATGTTTTATTGATTGTGCCAATCTGTAAATAAATAACTGCTTATACAAATGTATTCTAATCTCATCCTGAAACACTTTCATTACAGAACAATGATTTAAATATGAAAATATTTCCTGACTATCAGCAAGTAAAGCCTTGAACATTGGAACCACTTACATGCTATGATGAATTCTCCTGAAGAAAGCGGAATGTAACAGTAATCACAATTTTTAATTTTATCATGCTCATTTTTATTATTGATAGACAAAGGCCATAGACCCCAGCTACCTCAAATTCTTTAGTCTACTCTGTTTAAATGTTAAGATGGATGGTTTAAAGTGCTGATTTCTCAATATATTATGCTTGCTGACACACATAACCCCTGACATGTATCATGGCACAAAGCGAACACAGAATAAAAAATGGAACTTAGATACGAGAAAGGGTAAACTGATTGTTTGAATACTGCTTTTGTGTTTTTTTTAAACAAAGAATGCATGTATAGCAAATCTCAAAGTTGCTGATTCTCCCTTTTACAATTTAATATTGTCGGTTAACACATTTAATTCCCCATATCTTCTCAAAGATATTATGCTAAGATGTTATTAAAAGAGGCATTTTGGGTAAATAATGCTGATGGCTTGCATGATTAGAACATATAATAATCTTATTTAGGAAATGGCTTAATACTCAAAGGTAACTTCTGTGCAGGATTTCTTTTCATGTAGTCAAGAATGATATTGTCTTATCTATCCTATTTCCATATTCTTCAAAACCCTCTTATAAGATTAAAAAGGATTAATGTTATAAAACAAATGCTATTGAGGCTCCTCATACATTACTATCATATTAGGCATCTCAAAACAACAACATTTGGATATTTTTTTAGTTTTTTAACTACATTACATTTGAATATAAAAATACATTTACAGCTTACGCAAGGTAGAAAAGGATTTTTATTAAATTAAAGTTATCTGAACAATTAATTTTAGTATTGAAAGCAATCTTGAATATCAAATCTAATGCATACATCCAATATAAGCATTAGCATCATGATGTATCTTCTACATTCAAAGGCATTTAGCATTGACATGTGGTAGCCCAAAGATATCCCCTGAAAGTCTTACAATTATTTCTGTCAGTTACTTTGTCAGCTTCACACTGAATATTTGCAAGGTTGTTATTCCTCTCCCTTGGGGACATTGTTGCTTGGATAATATATAAAATGAGAATTCTTCTGCATGCTAATTATCTGAAAATATAACGAACTGCATCCCTTGTCAGCTAGACCTTAACTGCTCTTCACTGATAAATGGTAAACAAAATAAAGGGTAATATTTGAAAGTTATCAATGTCTAATTCAGAACCGACTGACATGCAGTGATATTTAGAATGTATTTGGTATTTTCATGAATATGCAGGGATTCATGAAACTTCCATGTTCTGAGAGCTGAGGACAGTGGACTTGTGGTAATTTGTGATATTTAAAGGTCAAACCACAGATTCATATTAGGATGCATGACAACCTATAACTAATGTTGACTGAGCTGAAAAAAGCTGAAAAGTGTTGGTCCAGGTTAAGAACTTAAGCATCAAAAATTTCAAAGCCAGAGGCTAGAGTAGGAGTTGAAAAAAAATATATACCCCAGAGAAAACAAAAAGACCAGAAGCAAGCCACTTTCATAGTGGTGCAATGAAAAGTTCATAAATACCTCCATGTAGGCAAGAGGAGTCAAGTTCACCTGTGAATCTTCAGTTACCTTATTTATTTAAAATGCAAAATTAGAAAACAGAAAAAATGGAATAATAATGACAGTGCATTTCAAAGCTATTTTTAAAATAGTGTAACATATTTCTCGTGAACTGGTCCATGAGCTATCAAGAACTGTGTGCTTAAAATGACTAGTGATATTTCCACACCTGCTCACATTGAAGTGGGTGTGTTTTATCTATAGGTTCTGAGTGCGATAGTATATGAAATATTGAGAGCAGTAATAATCACTTGCAGAATCATAAACTTGTTTTATCTGAAATGATAAGAAGTCAGACATCTTATTCTTTTGGTGCTGGGAAATGGTGAGGAATCTACAGTAAGAGTGGTATCTGAGAATATTACTTAATCCTATCTACGTATATCTAAATAGAAGATCAGAATTTAATGGGATTTACTCCAGGTAAATGAGCTAGAAAATCAGTGAAATGAATTAGTAAATCAAAATATAATATGAAGACTCTTTCCTTCCTGACTTTCTGTGCCCATTTTTTCAACAGAATAAGAGTTTCTCATTACTGCTGATAATCAGACTATGGAATTACTGTTTCTATGTAATATCCTTTATGTAATAGATAGTTCATATAATCTTGATGCTTATAAGGATCTATAACTGATAAAAATAGCTATTATTATTGGTACTTATAAGCATCAACTGCCAATGCTGCCCTTGGAACAGCATCTCTCCTGAGATCCAGTTGGCCTTGATCCTATTTACCTTTCTAAAGGTATCAAAAACATGTCTATGGAGATTTTCAGTCATCCAGGTCATGGTTGTCCCAAAGGTGCTTTTTCAAAAGGCAACTAGACTTTCTTTGTTTTTCCTTGAAGATGTTTTGCTTCTCATCCAAGAAGCTTCTTCAGAACTTCAGAACTGAAATTGTGAGATAAGATAGTTGCAAAAGAATATAGTTACATATTTCATGGCATCGACAAGAAATTTAAATGTGAATGATCATCATTAAGCAATATCTGACTTATGAGGTTCTGTAGGTTATGTTGAACAGCATGTACAGAAACTTGTTTGTGTACAATACACATAGAATGAAGTATTAGTTAAATGTCAATGCTAAAACAATCATTTATGAATGCTGCTGACAACACAAGTACATCTCAAATAACAGTTCTTTCATTTTCTCTTACATAAAGCAAGGGATTGTTAGTATTTGTGTATACATGTGTGTTTGTTTTAAATCAATGCTAGGGATGACTTTTTTTAAAAAAATCCTTCTGTTCTGTTTCTGATAGAGCCATTTTGCTTGCAGACCATTATTCAGATCAGCCTGATCAGTAATACCGCAGATTGTTTTCAACTCCTTCCAGAATGATTATGCAGTCACGAAGGGATGAATCATATGAATCCACAAGCATTTGAGTAAGCTGCTAATGCACTGTGGAAGTATATACCACCTACACTCTATCCTTCATTCTATTGATTTAAATTGAATGTGTCTAACTGATGGGAACAGAACATATGCTGCTGAGAATCAAAAGCAGGAGGATTAAATGAGCTTAACATTACATTAGTTGGTTAAGCATTATTTTTAATTGCCTAATGTTTCTGACTTTTCAGCTCATTGTTATTTGCAGGTAGGGAATTATTGCCTTTCTCCTCTCTTCTTTCAAAATATAATGCAGGCTTGTTCTGGAGACAATTGTCTCATTCTGCCATTGACTTTAACAGTGGTAAAAGTGAATATTTGATGGATGGTACTGGTACCCACCAGGCCTTTTTCAATCTCCTTTGGCAAAGAAATGGATTGAGTTGAACTCAAAGCCAGATCAGTTGGACTGTGTATCTTGGATTCCTCTAGGGCTGTTGGTTGCAAAGCAACTTTCTTATTCCTGTGGACCTATATTTATAGTGAGAACTTTGCTGGGCCTACTTCAGAGGAAGCTTGCCAAGATTGAGTTTGCCACTGCTTTGTCATCTGCAGGCAGGGACCTGGCTGTTTTTCAGGTTGGTAGCAGTGGAGACAATGTGTTAGATACCATTGCTGGAGGCCTTTGTGGCAATGGTGGTGACTTATTTATTAGATCTATGCCCCTCATGCCTAGCTAAGGCTGTTGGGGTTGGGTTCTGACAGCAGTAAAGGGAAGTCTTTAAGATATTGTGTTGTTCCTCTTTTTTGGACATGTTGTTTGGTACCCTTTCAAGAAACCATACTAGATCCCACCATACTGGACAAATTTTTGTCCAGTATCTGATAGCCAAGGAACCAAGAATGACACAGTTATTCATATCTTGATCATTTCTTGAATAAACTACTGTAATGAGTTCTACCTGTGGTTACCCTTGAAGAGCATCCAGAAGGTTCAATTGGTGAAAAATGTGGCAGTACAATTAGTTATGTTTGCCCTTAGTTATAGCATTCTTTGTCAGTTTGCTTTCAGGTTCAATTAAAGGTACTGATTTTGATCTTCAAAAACCCTACATGGCATAAAGCAGGTTACATGAGGGACCACCTCTCCCTGGTTACATCTATCTGACCCATCAGATTTGGCAGGAAGGTCCAATCTGCTAAGGAGCTCCATCTGATGGGACCTAGGAGATAAGCCTTTTCTGCCATTGTATCTGCCATCAGGAATAAGGGTGAGATTAGTCCCAATTTATTGACCTTCATGAAGTGTCTTAAAACATGATTTGTCCAACAGGTGTGGGGATCCTGTAAAAATGCAAAATGGCTGTATTGCATTCTCCTATAGTTGTATTTATATTTATGCTGATATATTTTATTGGTTATTGAAGACTTGTTTTATTATTTGTTTCAATGTACATCTCATAGAGTCACATTTGTTAGACGAGTGGCTATATAAATCTGATAAACATTGATATCAATACTTGTTTGAATTTGTCAGTAGAAAATAGAATGCATGTGCATATTTTGTTGTTGTTAGTTGCAAAGTTGTGTCCGACCCATTGGCACCCCATGGACAATGTTCCTCCAGGCCTTCCTGTCCTCTACCATCTTCTGGAGTCCATTTAAGCTCACGCCTACTGCTTCAGTGATTCCATCCAGCCACCTCATTCTCTGTTGTCCCCTTCTTCTATTGCCCTCAATCTTTCCTAGCATATATTTCCTCATAAAAAGCTATGCAAATTTTGCCTACATAATGATCCTGTTGATTGCCATTATTTGGGTTAACAATCTTAATTGATTACATTTAAATTAAATTTCCTTAATTAGAGTGATTTGAGCCTTTCAGGGATCTTAGAAAGAATAGATGATTTGATAAAATTCCACAAACAATCATATTTGGCTACATAATGACATCAATCATTGTAAATTCAGCAGAAGATAATGCTTTCTGGATAGCTGATTATACTAATTGTAAATCATGTGATTATGATACAGTCAACTGAAAGTATGATAAGCAATGCTGAGAATTTGGTGACATATTCTAGAAAATTATGTCAGTTTTTCAATGATCCAGAAAAGAATCTCTCCAAAAGGGAATGTTTGTGACTCAACCGGATGATATTTTCAAGCACCCACAAAGCTTGGGTTGCATGTTGCAAACTCCCTTGCAGATAGAGAGGTGGGGAGTTGACTTGTGAATAATAGAAAACAAACACTGGACTCTCCAAAGATGTAGAAAACCTGATGTAATTTATTCTTACCAAACTCTTAAGCATTCAAGGTCAGAAGTTGAAAACAAACAAAAAAAAAGATTCTTTGGAGTTCAGCAGTCCAAACCAATAACTCAAAAGTAATTTCATTAAAAAAAAATCAAACTAAGAAAGAAAATGGGTTAGGCTGCAGCAAATTGAAGCTAGTTATCCTCCTGTTGTACAAATAGACTCAATGGGCATCTGTTGGCATAAAGGCAATTGCCCTTTTGGAAGTCTCTGGACTCTTTTCTTCTAATAAAGTTTTCCAATACAAGAAACCTGCTCTATTCTGTGTCTGAAAAAATGAGCTGGGTTCTCACTGGACAGCATAGAAGAATGGGAGAATTTATTATAGAGTCCTGGGCAAGGGTAATTCAAACTAGCGCTTCCTCTGTAAACTTCTTTTTTTTTTTTTTCCCCAAATATAAATTTTTATTATTTTCATCATAAAAAAGAACACATCACAAATACATCACAATGTAAAAA
>NW_015386988.1:648740-707866 GCF_001527695.2 Protobothrops mucrosquamatus
TATGAAAAAAAGTTGCATCTTGTTGTCCACACCTCCAGCACTTGGATTCATAATTCTCATAAATACGAGACATAGTTGCAGGATCCATGTGCCATCTATAAAACATTTTGTAAAAGTTCTCACGTAAGTTTTGAGCTTGCGTGAATTTCACATTTCTCACCCATATCAACTCCCAGGTATCCATAGATATTGTTTCTCCCTCTGTAAACTTCTTTGTCCTCACTCATCTTGTGATATCTGCCATCCCCCTTCATCTTTTTCTCCAACCTCCACACCTGCCCTTTTGCCAAAGCTGCCTTTAAACTTAGCCAACCCTGAGTCTGGAGGCTTACAGTCTGGAACCTTAAGATATGTGGACTTCAACTCCCAGAAGTCCCCAATAAGCACATCCACTAGGGAACTCCCACTGGTGAATGTTATTTTAGGGCTTATGCTACAGTTTTGAATGTTTCTTCTGTCAAAATTTTGTCATTAATTTTCAAAAATCATTTAAGGATGTCCTTGCAGGCTACATTAAAAAAAAGTTCAGAAAATGTCTGTATTCTGGAGCCTGATGTTGCCCCCAACTCCAGAAGGAGAGTAGAAGAGAGATGATTTCCTTTCTCTCTTGAAAACTTACTCTAAATTGTTGGGGACTCCCTGGTACAGTATATGTCTGCATGGAAATTTGTGGAGTGCACCAACAAAAATATCCTCCAGAATTTATATTGAATCAGTAACAACCGGGCAATTCAAAATCCTCATTACATATATGAATTAACTCAAAGAAAATAATGACATTCGATCATTACCACGTAGTACATATTTTAAGGTTTCAATATTTGAGTTGGATTCTATTATTTAGACGCATATATTAGTGCATGCCTCTTAATGTCTACCCAGAAGAAAATTCACCAAGTTCAATAGGATTTGCTCCTAGGTATATAGAGATTTGCATCTTAAATAGGTTAAATTATTACTTTTATAGCAATAATGGGGAATGTTTTTCATGTCAAAAATAATTACAGTACTTCCTACAGAGTTTACATAATGAGGAAGTTAATTAATAGAACAAATATTAACTTGCAGAGAATAGCCGGTGGCTCTAAAGTACGAGAGCCAAATGTGTAGTCGAATTCTCTGATGTATATCTCTGTGTATGGGTAAATGACAAAGGAAGGGGGGAGGATTTCAGTCTACAATCCCTAAAGTATACAGTGGCAGAATACATTTTAGAGACAAAGTGCCCATAAAGCACAGAAACATTAGCAAATCTAGCACTAGATAAACATTGGGCAATATTAGAGAAGCTGCACACCCATTGTTTAAGTAGCATGTGCTGAAAATGCCCCTTTCAGCAGAAAACAGAAAATACAGATGTCAAATTTCCAGAGGGCTGGGGGCAAATAACAACAATAACAACAACAACAACAACAAAGTTGGAAGGTACCTTGGAGGTCATCTAATCCAACCCCCTGCTCAGGTAGGAAACCCTATACCATTTCAGACAAATGGCTGTCCAGTCTCTTCTTAAAAACTTCCAGTGTTGGAGCATTCACAGCTTCTGGAGGCAGGTTGTTCCACTGATTAATTGTTCTAACTGTCAGAAAATTTCTCCTTAGTTCTAGGTTACACACATTTCACACAGGCCTAATGTTTTTCCTTGTTATTTCTTGGATTCTTATGGTAGCATTTTTACATAAACATAAAGGGGGAAAATAGGGAAGGATCAATGAGACATACAGATTTGCATACAATTTGCATATATTTATGGGAATTTCCAAAGATTTGTAGACAAACAGGGAAATATTTCTTCTTCCTTCTCTTCCCAAGGTAGAAGTCAAGAATAAATCACCAGACAGGCTAGGAAAAATGACTGCAGTGAGTAGAAGAAATAACGATTTCTTAGAAGCTGCTGAAAGCTTCTAGAATGAACACTTATATTACAAAATACCTCCAGCTTCACTTATTCTTGGTGCAAGACATTCTCTATTGTTCTGACTTTACTGCTATAAATAAGTGGCATATTATGAAGAGGAATGCACATTTTCCCATGATACTGTTTTAAAGAATCCTGATGATGGTGCCATTAAAATTTGAATAAAATTCGAATTTGGCATAATCTATGTTATGTGCGAAGTTATTGTGGGGCTTGCATGAATCCTGAACTGAAGGAGCATTTCTATACTTCTGAAATGCAGGGAATAGAAACTGTTTCAATAATTATAATCAGCAGCAGTTACCTACTCTTGTTATGTTCTCCCAATAATTTTTGTTTATGTTACAATCTAATGGAACTTGGCTGTACTATGTGACCTTTGCAGAATAGATGCCCCAAATTGTGCTACAGAAATTAGTTACACATTTAACCATATGATAACAGTTTTCAGGTCTAGCTAGCTGTGCAATTTTTGCTTGCATATTCCATGATATTTTGCTGCTTTTTCTATAACCCTAAATCAAAGTATAAGAAAATGCAAACCAGCCAAAAGCTGCCCAATACATGGAGTAGATTATACTTTGGAGTATATTCCACATCTTATTTGTTTTGGCACTGTTACCCAAGTCTCATATTCATTTTAACCCTAAAGTATGTTATTGAATCATATTGGACAATTTTGCATATTCTATTTCTATTTTCTTTCACATTTCTATTTTTTATTTCTATGAATTGTTTCCTCTTTAGTTTTCTTCTCATATGTATATTATCCCTTTATAGGCAGATATCCAATCAGAAATGGTTCAGCAGAGAATGGCAGACAGACAGACAGATACAGTGGTGGGATTCAGCCAGTTTGCACCAGTTCGGCAGAACCGATAGCTATTTTTTTGTTTCCTAGGCCCAGAATGGACTTCTGGAAGTATCATACACACAGAAAACCGGTTGTTCACATATTTGAATCCCACCACTGGATGGATGGATGGATGGATGGATGGATGGATAGATAGATAGATAGATAGATAGATAGATAGTTAGATAGATAGATAGATAGATAGATAGATAGATAGATAGATAGATAGATAGATAGATAGATAGATAGATAGATAGATAGATAGATAGAATTGTTGTCTTCTCTGAGTCAACTTACAACATTCTAAACTTCTGGCCAGGATTTCAAGACCATTGCATGGTTATGTAGTGGGAAAAAATAAACAAGGAAGGAAGGCATGATAGAATGGTATACATTCATGAACAATGTAAAGAAAATATTTTCCCCTCCCCTGAAATTAGTAAAATGCAGGGATTAACCAGCAAGACTGATGGGCTTTAGACTGAAAGAAGCAAAATCTTCAGATCAGTGAAGTTAGTGCAAGTTGACATCTTTACCTGAGGCCTTAAGTCTAATTGTAATTCTTCTCTGTGTCACAAACTAACCCAATGACTATTGTATGTGTGTACTTCTGTACATGCCTCCATACATATACAGTATCTTCATATTACTTATGAATACAAAAATAATATTAATTTTTGGAAACTGTCAAGGTTTCCAAAAGGCATAAATAATAAATAACACATGAATATTACTATATAATTCTTGGCATGCGACATTAGCATTGGCATCCAGTGGGGCTTAGTCAATCTTTGGAATTATTATGACTATGTTTCAGGAGACCTTCTGATGTGTCTTTCAATTTCTGTGACATAAATCAGTTCTTCATTACATGGCTTTCCTATAAGTTCCTAGATAGCCACTGTAAAATAGCCTAACTAGATGAATTCTTTCTTTATTACAACAGGGGTCTTACCCTTCTCTGATGGAGCTGTGGCCTATAGAAACAAGAACTTAGTAAGACTATAATCAGTCAGGGACTATTAATCTTTACTAAGCCTTAAGCAGAAACTTCAAAGAGGCTTGAGACTGAAACTTTTACAGTAAATGGATGGTGTTAACACAATTTTAACCATGCTGATACCATGCTGTACTGGTGGCTAAATTTGCAGTTTCCAGAATTATTTTTATATGTAATAATGTCTCAGAATAAGCATTCTCAGAAATAAATATGACAAGCTGGAATTATATTTGAAGAAGAAAGAAAACAAATATTTTAGAAAGCTTCCCAGGGAGGAAGAATGCAAAGGATTGGAAAGAGAATGCTCATGAATTTTACTTCAGGTAGTTTGATGTTTCCAGATTTACCACAACCATCATGGCTGCTGTTTCATAAGGCCATGTTAGCCATTTTTATAATGCCTACAGTATGCCATTTAGCAGTGGTGGGATTCAGCTGGTTCGCACCAGTTCGGTAGAACTGGTAGCTAATTTTTTGTTGCCCAGGCCCAGAAAGGACTTCCGGAAGCGGCATGTACACAGAGAACCAGTTGTTCACATATTTGAATCCCACCACTGCCATTTCTTGTTTGGACCAATTTTATTTCAGAGCCAAACAAAATACCACAAAAAAGTGTACTGTCCTATTTCTAAGGCACTCATAAAGCAAATGATGAGAGAAGACATAAAGCTTCTAAAACTAAAGCCATATCTAATTCCTTTATATTCCTGAAATAAAGATTTTTTTTTTATGAATTGGTAAAACTGGCTCTTCTCTTTCTCTGGTTTTTACCCAGGTGCTTTTTGGGCTCATTCACATGTCCACAACTATGTGCATTTATTTATTTATTTGGTTGACTGTTTGCTTTGTTTTGTTTTGATTTATACAGGCATTCTGCAGGTTAGGAATGTCTGACTTAAAAATAACCCATACATTAATGGAACTTATTAATAGGCTGCCTATTGCTAACACTGTCCATCTTGTGTAGTGTCCCAGACAATCTTGTGGACCCTGCTCAAGCAATGCTTATGTACTATGTCCTGGATAGAAGGGAGGGAACTGCAATGATCTTTTCAGCCATCTTCACCACTCTCTGCACTTCCTTCCTGTCTGAAGCAGTGATGCTTCCAAATCAGACTTTGATACTGTATGACAGGATGCTCTCAATCGTCCCTCTGCAGAAAGTGATAAGGATAGGGGAAGGAAGATGTGCTTTTCTCATGCGACACAGAAAATGCAGGTGCTGCTGTGCCCGTTTCACCAATGTCTCGCTGTTGAGCAACCAAGCCAGCCTACTTGTTAACTGCACAACCAGGAATTTGATGCTGGTAACCATCTCCACAGGTGAAAGGACATTGTGATCTGTGGTTATACAGGGCAAACAATTGTTATGAATTTTTATTTCCCTTTACACTCAATAGGATGACACGACATCTTCTCTTATCAGTAAAACTCACTTAAAGAAACATGAGTTTTCACTGTGAGGAAGTAAATATCTTGTGAAATTTCAAAAGCAGATAAATAACTATATTTAAAAGGAAAGGAGCAGCTGCAAATTAATTATGGTAGTTGTCAAAAAAAACAAACAAAACCCAAACATTCCCAGGTTATGATTACTAGATAAATAGTAACCTTTAAATCTAGTTTGAAATTTGATAAAAGAGCATTCTTTTTTTGGTTTGCTTGAGGCTCTGTAAAGTAATAGGAGATTTTTTTTTACAAGAATTTGAAATGAAACTGGAAATGAAGGCCCTGAACTATAGTCACACTTGCTTAAAACTCAGTTGATCATTTCTCATATTATCCCTACTGCTGAGATTTCATGGTAATATTTGACTGTTTTTAAAAAAATCAAAATGTCTAAGATTTTTTTTTTTAAAAAAGAAACCTATCCTATTTGCACTTGCTTGATTCAAATAAATTATCATATAAAAAAGCTTCTTAGAAACATAACACACCCTACAAATGGCTATTACTACCAGTGGAAAGTAATTCTTTGGCTTTTCTAAATTAAAAAAAATGTTAAATGTGGTTCTGTTTAGGGTCAAATGATGAAATAAGGAAACAACAGAAGTTATGTTTTTGTCTTAGACTTAGGCCATTTTCCCAATAATGACTTAAGTATCTACATAGCATCATCAAGTCATCAATGAAGCAATACAAAAAGGGATACCTGTATTACATCTTTAAACTGCTACTGTCTTCTGCTCACACTAGTTTACATCCAACTACTCTAAGAAAATTCTGTCTGGCAACAACCGCAAAGTACTCAAACAAGATATTCATACTCAACATATGCCCAATTACTTATGCATTCTCTCTATGTTTATATATCTACAGAGAGTTGGGGGTGAAGGGTGAGAGAAAATGAAATTGAATTTTTATATACAAAATGAAAAGTAGACATTAACAACATCTACAGATTATGCAAAAAATACAATCAACCAGCCCAAAAGAGAAAAAGACTCCAGCATCTCTCTACCAGTAATCAGCACTCAGATCAGCATAGATTAACTCCAAGGTCACCTTCAGACCAATAATCAAGTAAACAATACCCCAATCAAGAAATTGCCACAGAGCCATTAGTAAACAACCCAACCAAGAATCCCTAAGACTGCCCCCATCCACCCAGACAGGCAAGACACCAAAATATAAACCTACAGCAAACAGCACTCCTTACTAGCACTGATGATGTTACCTTGTTAGAGTAATGAAATGACTGCAAGAAAACAAGCATGCTCAGAGAGCACCAAGGACCCTTTAAAATGAAAAGTATTAAAATGCACATACATAAATATTTTTTATGTAAACACACAAATGTATAGAAGGGCTCAAATAATTCCTTTCTGTGGACCAATCAATTTCCATGTTTAAGTTCATACTTTGAAAAAATATAGATTTTGGGGAAAAACTGTCTTAAATCCAATTAGTAAATGCATTATTAACTAAGAGTTATGTTCTTCAAATAGATTCTTTACAACAACAAACATTCGTTACTTGCTTGACAATGGATTAAATTAAAGAAGTGATTTTGAATATGAGTAACGGTGAAGTACTAGGGCTTGATAGATTTCCTGTGGAATAGTATAATATATTTATTGATATATTAAATACTAAACTCTATCATCTGTACAATGACATTTTTCAAAAATGATATTTCTTACAATTTTTCCCAACTTTTCTTCTTTAGGCACTCTTAGGCAAAATTAAAATGCTTCCAACCAAACATTGATGAAATTGAGGTAAATAGCCATGTGTCCCTCCAGATATTTTGAGAACTCTAGTCCAAGACAACCAGAGGATACTTGATTGACTTCCCTTAGATTAGATCTTGATTACTTCTTAAAACATTTATGACGGAGGTGTGGCAATAACACATTTATCATAACCTCTGGATAGGCTCTGAGAAGGAAAAGGAAAAGCCTAAAGAACTAAATAGCCAAGTCTCTTATTTTCTGAATGAAGGATTTCCCCCCTCTATGAATATATCAATAGCAGTTAGACTTATATACCACTTCATAGTGCTTTACAGCTCTCTCTAAGCAGTTTACAGAATCAGCATATTGCTCCACAAATCTGGGTCCTCATTTTACCAACCTTGGAAAGATGGAAGGCTGAGTCAGCCTTGAGCCAGCGAGAATAGAACTGTTGGCAGTCAACAGAATTAGCCTACAATACTGCATTCTAACCACTCATATTTTCTAATAGCTCCTTCATAAGGTAGAGAATGGGATGTTTTGACAATATCTTTTTCTAACCTTCTGCTCTTCTTATCTCATTACATTTGACCATTCTGAGGAAAAGCAGGGATTGACCCTATATACACTTATTTTCTATTCATTCCCTATTCATCATCCCCATAGGCAAGAGCTCCCAGAACATGATTTGGCATAGATAAGTTTGTTAATCTAGCCATCAATCTAGTTTGGCCACCAGTACTTATTGCATGAGGAAAAAAGGAGGAATAAATTCTCTTGACATAGTATCATGCAGAGTGACAGGTCGCTCTGACAAGAAAAGAATTGAATACATATAGGATGAAATTGTTGCATTAAAAATGTAAGCTTCAATATGCATCTCTGAATAAATGCAGTGTTTTAACTAGGTTATATATGTGCTGCTTCTGCTTGGACATGCTTAAATGTAACTAGAATTTCACTTTATTGTCATTCTGAGCCTTCATTCTGAGTGTAGACTGGTGTCCTTAATACTGTCTGAGAGGCATAATAAAAGCTCTGCACAGACTTCATATTAACTAAGATTTATCTACCAAATTCAAACTTTGATTGACAGTTCTTTGTTTGAGGGTTATAGGAAGAAATTCTCAGTGATTTTCAATTCATAAGCTCCATAATATTGCAGGAAAATGCCTATTTAAGATTTTTATTTAGATACCTGTGTTGGTCAAAAATGTGTTGATTTTTAATAGAAAGAAAACCAATGTTCACAACTGCTTTATGATTTCACATTTTCATGGGTAAATTCTGCTGAATGCTCTGCTTATTGATTTTAAAATGGTATTTAATTCAACAAGCTATGAAAAACTTCTGCACTGGAACAATGATTTAGAATACTGAATCATGCTAAATAGCCTAAATTATATGCAGCAATGTAGATGTTTAGATTTTCTCCCATAGAGATATGTAAGAAATACTTTTCATACCTCACTTCTAAGACCATAACTACTTATGAATAAGGCACAATGAACTCAATGGCTCATTCTTCCAAGTACATTCACATAGGATTTCATTATTCTAGTTCTTTGATAGATCATACATTGTTTCAGAACTTGGAAACTGTAAGGCAGGAATGTTGAATCTCTTTAGTCTGCTGAAAGCTGCACTCTGCTGCTCTAACCAGGGGCACAGAATCATAGACATGGAAAGAACCATAGGGATCAACTGCTTCCTTAGTGAAGGATCCACAAGAGTATCTCCACCATATACCCAATCTTTATTGGAAGCTCTTTGAAAAGCAGAATTCACCACTTCATGAGGCAGTTTGTTCCACTGATTGACAGCTGTACACTAAGTTTCTTCTGATATGTAGCCTACTCCTTCCCTGCTGTAGTTTTAAGTCTACTTCCTCTTCTACATGATAACCTTTAAAATGTTTGAAGATTGCTTATCATACACCCCCTCAATTGTTTTTTTTCTTCCCTTTAGGCTAAACATAGTCCAATCATTTCAGTATTTCTCACAGAGTTGTTTTCAGGCCCTCTAATATCTTGACAAGTTTCTCCTGAATTCTTAAGTTGTCAATGTCGGTTTTGAACCAAGATGCCAGAACTGAACACTGCACTCCAGATGGGATCTGACCAGGACTGGGTTAAATGGAGCAATTGCTCTTGTGATCTGGATTTTATGTCCCTGTTAGTGCACCATAAAACAGTATTTCCCTGTTTTTAAGCAGCTGCATCATACAGCTGAATCATGTTTCACTTGAATCCAAAATCCCTTTTACAATACTATTGCCAATTCAGGTCTTTCTCCTCTATATTTGTACTTTATACTTTTCCTACCCAGCTGTAGAATTTTCTGTCATTTGTAAACTTCATAACTATTCTCCCAACTCCTTCATCAAGTCACTGATAAACTTGAGCCACATGAAACAGGACAGAACTCCTTGACACTCCACTTACTATTTTCTTCTAAATTGAAGTGAATAATTAATTCAGCCAATTCTGAGTGCATTTAATGGTAGTATCATCTAGCATGCATTGTACTGTTTTATGAATGATAATGTCACAAAGCACTCTATTAAAAGTTTTGCTGAGGCGTAGGTTCAGTATATCTATGCATTCCATTTATCCATAAAACCCTTAAGTTAGTATTAATAGCTTGTTAAAAAAGGAGATAAAGTTAGTTTAGTATGGTTTGTGACAAGCCCAGGCTAACTCTTGTTAATTGCAGCATGATTATACAATGGATCACAAATATACCACTTGATAATCTGTTTGAAGACCTTGCTCAGTACAAACATCAAGCCGATTGATCTGTATTTTCATAGATTCTCATTTTTGATGAAGGGAATGACAGTTACTCTCCTCCAATCTTTTAGGACCACTCTAGGACTTCTCCAAGATTACCAGAAATGATTTTGAAATCACCTCATCTTTGTTCCTTTGATACCCTGGCATATAATCCATAAAGCCATGTAGATTTTGTTGTTGTTAGTTGTTAGTTGCGAAGTCATGTCTGACCCATCGCAACCCCATGGATAATGTTCCTCTAGGTTTTCCTGTCCTCTACCATCTTCTGGAGTCCATTTAAGCTCACGCCTACTGCTTCAGTGACTCCATCCAGCCACCTCATTTTCTGTTGTTCCCTTCTTCTATTGCCCTCAATCTTTCCCAGCATTAGGCTCTTCTCCAGTGAGTCCTTCCTTCTCATTAGGTGGCCAAAGTACTTGAGTTTCAACTTCAGGATCTGGCCTTCTAAAGAGCAGTCAGGGTTGATCTTCTTAGAACTGACCAGTTTGATTGCCTTGCAGTCCAGGGGACTTGCAGACGTCTTCTCCAGCACCATAGTTCAAAGACCTCAATTCTTTTACGTTCAGCCTTTCCATGTAGATTTGAATTCATTTAAATTTATTAAAATCTCTTTTATCCTCCATCTTAAGTTGCAATTCACCCTTTCTCCCATTGGTATAACCATGATTAGCTAGGATCTCATTTTCCTTCAAAGAAAAGACAAATGCAAAGTATGTCTTAAGATATTTTGCTTTCTTACCGCTACTCGTTACCACTTTACTATTTTCTCCTCAACTGATACTCTATTTGGTTTTTCCCATCATCTGAAGCAGGTTGGGATGGAAGTGGTTTTAGGGAAGGCCAAGAAAATCTGACCCTATTGGCAACATCAAATACTGCTGTCAGCCCCCCTCAGTCAAGCTAACTAACAGCAGAGTCCAGCCTCTAAGATAGTCACAGAAGAAATGGATGATAGGATGAGAAAGAGTTAAAGTGGAGCTGAGAAGCTGGATGCAGTGTTTCAACCTATTTTCCTAGTGAGAGAAAGGGGAAATATTAAAGATCTGTAAACAGAATTAAGTGATAAAGATAGAATATAAGAAGTTAGAATTCAGTTAAAGCTATAGAATAAGAGAAATAAGTTACATAAAAAATAAGCTAGAAATAGAAGTTAGATTAGAGCTCAATAAGGAAAATAGAATAGAGTTTAAAATAATCCATAAAAGTAACAGATATAAGATAGATAATCATTCTGTAAATAAGGCTGTGATAGATAGATTTTCTTTTCTACTCAAAGCAACTCCTTTATCTAATAAACTCTCATTTGTGTATGCACTGCTTGGGTCAGCACCATCCATGAAACCATGACAACCTTTTGCTGTTGATATTTTTATTAAGGTCTTTATGGCCTCTCTGTTTTTAACTGTTGTAAACCATCCTGAAGAAATAAAGGATGATATTTTTTAAAATAACTAATTACAGACAACTGCACTCTGTAAATGGGGAACAAGAAGACATATTTTTGTTTATTATTTCAGAAGATTCATCCACAGAATTACCTTGCTCCAGTGCAGTCACTATTCTGACTTTTTCCTCAGGACATGATGTTATGGTGCATATTCTATTTTGTGGGCAGCATGTTGCTGAAATGAGATGTGATAATCTGCAGCTACCCATTTGCCAACTTGTCATATAAATACCTACCCAAAAAAACCATCAAGGCTTTGCTTTTTTACCCTGGCATTGGGGTAGAATAAGAATATCTGGTTATGGAGCACCCCAAGGAGAAGACTGAGGTGCTGGATTTTGTTTTGGCTTTATGGTTTTGGTCGGTCATGGCTCTTGTAGTTCTGGGTTTTCTTGCTGATTAGAGCCACCCAGAGTTTTTTTTTGTTTTTTTTTTTAATACAGGCGGTCTCTAGGTTAAGAACAAGTTCCATTCCTAACTCTCTTTAACTAATGTAAGTTGGAACTTGTACTTGCAAATGAACTATCCATTACTAAAGATGGTAGATTGCATTCTCGTTCCTTGAGCTGACAAATCACTGAAAACAGCCTTTATATTAAAAAGTCATGGGTTTAGCAGATCATGAAAACACTGCATGGAAAAACCAAAGAGTTGTTGATTTAAGAAAAGGCAGGCACAGCCACACTTCTCTGTGCATTAATGATTCACCTGTGGAGATGGTTTCCAGCATCAAATTCCTGGGTGTGCAGTTAACAAGTAGGCTGGCTTGGTTGCTCAACAGCGAGACACTGGTGAAACAGGCACAGCAGTGCCTGCATTTTCTGTGTCGCATGAGAAAAGCACATCTTCCTTCCCCTATCCTTATCACTTTCTGCAGAGGGACGATCGAAAGCATCCTGTCATACAGTATCAAAGTCTGATTTGCAAGCATCACTGCTTCAGACAGGAAGGAAGTGCAGAGAGTGGTGAGGATGGCTGAAAAGATCATTGGCAGTTCCCTCCCTTCTATCCAGGACATAGTACATAAGCATTGCTTGAGCAGGGTCTGCAAGATTGTCTGGGACACTACACATCCTCTTCATGATCTGTTTTCCTTGTTATGTTCTGGGAGGAGACTCTGTGGTATCCGAAGCAGAACATCCATATTCAGCCACAGTTTCCTTCCATACAGTATTAACCTTGTGAACTCTAAAACTTCTTCCTTCCGTTATGTATTCAAGATGGACAGTGAATAATATTTATATGTTACTTATATGTAAGGGTGTACGTCTATACATATGTTGTATATAGTATGTTTTAAATGTGTGTTATGTATGTGTACACTTTGAGAGGAAGCAACTAAATTTCATTTTTAATGTGTGCCATTGTGCCCACAGTAAAAAATGACAATAAAGGTTATCTAGTCTTGACAACTCAAGGAAGGATAATGCCATTGTTAGTAATAGGCAGCCTATTAATAAGTTCCATTAATAAGTATGGGTTATTTTTAAGTCAGACATTCGTAACCTGCATTATGCCTATATAAATCAAAACAAAACAAAGCAACCAGTCAACCAAATAAATAAATAAATGCACATAGTTGTGGACATGTGAATGAGCCCAAAAAGCACCTGGGTAAAAACCAGAGAAAGAGAAGAGCCAGTTTTACCAATTCATAAAAAAATTCTTTATTTCAGGAATATAAAGGAATTAGATATGGCTTTAGTTTTAGAAGCTTTATGTCTTCTCTCATCATTTGCTTTATGAGTGCCTTAGAAATAGGACAGTACACTTTTTGTGGTATTTTGTTTGGATCTGAAATAAAATTGGTCCAAACAAGAAATTATGAATTTTAGGAAAGTTTAGAGGCAAGAAGATTCTGTTCTTATCAGCTAATTAATGTTTATGCCTGGATTAGCTAAAGCAAATGAAAACTAATTATAATCACACGGTAGAATTGATTTTTGCTGGTAAAAGTTATAAAGCAATATAGTGAAATGGCAGGAAGGAAAAAAAAGAGTGCTATGAGAATAAGAATTACAAAGCAGACTGATGTAATGTCACCTTGCATTCCCAAACATCTCAGGTGTTCCTCTGTTTCAAGCTGGGTACCTCATTATTCCTTCCTATCCAGGTAGAAAATACATTGTTCTTATGGAAACTGCAGGCAATCCTCTGAGAATACAGTGAAAAACAATAAGCTGAGTTCCCAAACTAAGGAATAAAGTTACTGAAGCCCTGAAAAGGTGGGAAAATCAACAAGAAACTAAGGAAAAGTTTAGAAAAGCAAGACAGCTTCAGGCAACAGGTCGTGTTAAAAATAGTTAACAAGTTTAGCTGGGAATATTGTGTGCAATTACTTTTTTTTGGATTGTATGTTTAATATATTGTCTCTGGTGTATATTTTTCCATGCAAACTGTATTATTGTGTTTTTTTTAGCTTATAGACTAGTGGTGGCGAACCTATGGCACGGGTGCCAGAGGCGGCACTCAGAGCCCTCTCTGTGGGCACGTGCGCCGTCGCCCCAGTCCTAGGCCTTCAGCTGGGTTTTATAAAACCTTTTTGCTTTAGGCCATTGCCACCATGTTCCCCCCCCCCCAAAAAAAGGTTCAATCAGTCAATTTCAACTTCTCGCGGGGAAAAAAAAGATCTTGCAAAGTTGGAATTGATTGATTGAACTTTTTAGTCCCACCCAGTCTGCCATTACCACCGCAGCCACGCCCAGCCACTGGGCCATGCCCAGCCAATTGGCCACACCCACCCGGCACTCGACGATGCATAAGTGGGTTTTGAGTTGCAGTTTTGGCACTCAGTCTCTAAAAGGTTCGCCATCACTGTTATAGACCAACACATTTCATGGTCTAATCAAAGTTTCTTTTGAGATGCTGTCTGCTATATTTTTATTCCTTCCACCACTGATAATTTTATATTATCTTAATAATAACATAACATAGCATAGCATAGCATAACATAACATAACATAACATAACATAACATAACATAACATAACATAACATAACATAACATAACATAACATAACATAACATAACATAACATAACATAACATAAAACATAACATAACATAACATAACATAACATAACATAACATAACATAACATAACATAACATAACATAAAACATAACAAACAGTATTATCAAAGATAAAATGAAATGTTTATTCTCTTTCCCTTTTGTAAAATAAAGTTTGATGCTATTTATATCTTGTAAGATTTGTCTAGCTCCTTACATCACAGGAAGAATAGAGGAAGTTGCTAATTTCTTTAGCTATGTGCCTCATTGTGATAGGACCAGGAAGAGGTTGCATGGATTTTATTTCATTTACCACTTTCTTTTTTAATATTTTAATTATTAAAGTTTTAGGAGTTAGAGGAAGAACATGACCAGAGGTGTTTCATGGAAGTAAGTTAGCGATTATTCACATTTCCTTGGACCTGGCACAGTGTGTGTGTGGTGACTCAGTGAGTTGCATGTTGTTTAACCATATGAATTGTATGTGTAGAAGGTTGATTAGGAAAGTATTTTTAATCATTAAAGAGTAGAAGCTCATATATTCCTCATGAATTGTATTTTTAAAGTCCTCTCTAAATTTCTTATGACAAACACACTTGTCATAAGAAAATCAACCTATTTGCAGCCTAAAAATTAGTTTTGAACTGTGCTGCAACAGAACCTTCATATTTTGAGGTGTTACATATTGTATTAATTGCCCTGAACGTACTGCTTCCTTATAATTGGTATGATTCAGTAACAGGACAGACCAGCTTGCATTTGAAAAGAAAAGACTAATATGATTGACAGCAAAAAAGATATGTTTGTTGTTAATCCTAGGAACAGGTATTGGATCTTATGGAAATCCATACAATTTATAACAGGAAATGGTATGTTGCATTCATATGATAGAAGGGGTTTTATTTCTTGGATTTTATATACAGTATGTATAAACATTTTTGTTAAACAGAACATTATTTTATTCAGTACCAATTGTGTGCAGAGATTGGAGTAATTAACTGAATACTATTAGGCAAGAGAGGGCCTAAATAAATATTGTCTGAACCAATTGTACATAAAATGATAAAGACAAAGCTTTATCTTGCAGAAAGCTCTGGCATTAGACTCTGGTGTTTGGATTGTTGCAAACTGCCCAGCATGGATTTACAAGGCTGTCAAGATGTATTATTGTTAACCCTAGAGTTATCAAGACCTATTATTTTTGAATAGTCTTGACAGCTTTGGAAATGGAAAGGAAAACAGCAGTAGGAGGGGAAATTATTGTATGGGAATATGTGGGCGTGTGTGATTTTCCCACCAGCAATGCTAAAAATGCTAATCAGAGTAACTGTAAAAAAAGCTATTACCAAGAACATTTTGCATTGGCATATTTTCCTCCCTCATCTGACAAGTAGGATCACATATATTTTAAAGTGGCTATGATTTTTTTAAAAATCTCTTTCTAAATAACATAGCAATAAAAAAATTTACACACTCGAGAATGGAAGTTGTGGCACTTGCTGGCAATAATACAAGTTCCTAAATGATGTATAAGATCATTTTTAGATACTGTCAAAAACAATTATAGGTCCATGTCATGACTACTTGAGGAGTTACGGTGTTTCCCAGAAAATAAGATCCGGTCTTATTATTTATTTTTTTTTGCTTCCAAAAGACCAGGTCTTATTTTCAGGGAAACATGGTAGCTCCTCAAGTAGTCATGACATGGACCTATAATTATTTTTGACAGTATCTAAACATGATTTTATACAGGTCTTATTTTGGGGGGATTTTTCTACTGTCTCGCCTCAAGGCAGCACTGACAACACCATCCAGCAGGAGCTCCATTCTGGGCTGCAGAGGCCTTTTCTGAAGGCCTGTGCTGGCAAAACGGAGGCTGGAGGGTGGCACATGGGTCAACCCAGAGCTCCTTTCTTGGCTACAGAGGCCTTCAGAATGGAGGCCGGGGGTGATGCACATGAGCAGTGGTGGGCGGCTGCAGAAGAAGTGGGCCAGTGGTGGCCACATGGGCTCCTGCTAGACAGAGCTATCGGTGCCACCGTTGTGAGGTGAGGCAGGTGTCAGGGTGTGGGAGACCTGGCTGCAGCGATTCTGAGGTAAGCAAGTGCAGGGCCCGTGGGACAGCTCTACCCCCACCCCCACCCTAGCTTGATTTTTACGCATATGCCTTGCCTCACCTTGTGCAACCAGACAGTGGGACAGAGTAGGTGGGGTCTTAACTAGGGCTTATTTTGGGGGTAAGGCTTATATTAGGTGCATGTATAAAATCAAGCTAGGTCTTATTTTCGGGATAGATCTTATTTTCAGGAAAACAGAGATGAAAGAACAGGATTGATGACTACAGTACAAATGATGGAAGCCTTATCAATTGCTTTGAAATTTTTTATTCTGTGATATTTATAGCAGCAAGAGTTTACCTCCACTGCTAAATGTGTTCAGTAACTTAAATATTTTTTTTCCACACAAAGATACTATGGGATCTATATCACAATGAAGGAACCTAAATCCCACTATAAACAATACACATTATATTTTTGTAAAAGAATTCCTTATATGCCTGCTGGATACCATGACTGATTTATTAAATAGGAGCACAATGGCCTAGCACAGTGATGGCAAACCTTTTAGAGACTGAGTGCCCAAACTGCAACCCAAAACCCACTTATGCATCATCGAGTGCTGGGTGGGTGTGGCCCATTGGGTGGGCGTGGCTGCGGTGGTAACGGCAGACTGGGTGGGACTAAAAAGTTCAATCAATCAATTCCAACTTTGCAAGATCTTTTTTTTTCCGCAAGAAGTTGAAATTGGCTAATTAATTGAATCTTTTTTTTTTTGCACATGGCGGCAGAGGCCTAAAGTGAAAAGGTTTTATAAAACCCAGCTGAAGGCCTAGGACTGGGGCGACGGTGCATGTACCCACAGAGAGGGCTCTGAGTGCCACCTCTGGCACCCGTGTCATAGGTTGGCCTAGCAGTTAAGATGCTGGGCTTATTGACTGTGTACCACATGACTGAGTGAGCTCCCATTCCTGTACCATGTACTGCCAACTTAGCAGTTTGAAAGCCAATGCAAATAGATAAATAGGCAACACTTTGGTGGGAAGGTATCAGCATCCCATGTGCCTCGGCATGTAGTCATATTGGCCACTTGGCCATGGAAGTGTTTTCAGACAAAAGGGCTCCCTCGGCTAAGAAACAGAGATGAGCACCACCCCGTAGAGTCAGATATGACTGAACAGAGGACACCTTTACCTTTTTATTTATTAAATTTGTATGCCGCTCATCTCTCTACCAAGGGATTCTGGGTGGCTTACAATACCATAAATAACAGAATAAAACATTACAATATTAAAACATTATTCTGAGAGGAGAAATGTAGGCAGTCCCAGTGAAACTTAACTATGTTTTGAATATTCTTATATTTGTGCAAAAGATGGGCAACAATACACACACACAGAGAGAGAATACATATACACACACATACATATATACATAGATGCATACATATATACATACAGTACATAAATCTCCATCAAGACTCACTAATTATTTTCAAGCTTCTTGCCTCTTTGGAATTATAGAATGAAGCAAGCTCAGGTTACTTATCTAGACCTTAAGAATGACTAATATCTCTTTGCTGAGCTTTTCATTGTTTAAATAAAAAGTAGTCATAAAACTTTTGGTAAAGTATCTAAATTTATTTCCCTGTTTGGATATTGCAAGGGTTTTGACCTCTGAATTAAAGCCAGTTCTGGATAAAACTGAATGAAAGCCAGTTCTGGATAATATTGAAAATGAACATCCATTATTTTTCAGTATTAAATCTGATAACTTTCCAAACATCCAATATAGGTTAGTTCCATGAGGCATACTTTAATGGATCCACTGTTTGTTTTGGAAGAGGCAAAAATAATGAAGATTTCTTATCTGATCCAATAGGACAGACTTTATTAACTGCTTTTCTGGATCCAAATCAATTGGATTTTAAATACATGGGATTATGAACTAAAACATTTGAATTCCCAACCTTAATGGAGTGCATACAACGCTTCAAATGCTATAAGGATATCAATTGTGAGGAATATATTAAATTTCTTTCTGTGATTATTAAAACCATCTTTTCACTCCTTATGAGATTTTTGTCAGTCAAGTCAGACAGCCTCAAGTAGTAGAAGTTCCCCTTAACAACAGTTGCTATCACAGCACAGACTTGATGCTCATTAACAGTATTATTTTGCTGAGTAATTTTTCGGTGTTAAATATATTTACCCAGTTATATTTGTTGTACATATGGATGTTTCAACTGATTTTTTTTAAAAAGGGGTTTAGTTATTCTTAATTGTTCAAATGTATTGATATTTTTAACTTGTGGTAGACTTCTTAGTGATTGTTGCTGAAAAAGTTTCCACAGAAGACTAATCATGCCTTTTCTAAGATGAATATTTTTGTCTTTTTGATAAAAAATGATACTTTGAAAAGATGTGTTACTTTTTTCCTGATTTTCAGAAATGTAAAGAAAAAAGATGAAGTATTAAAGGTAATGTGCAGTGCAATCCTCATGCATCTATTAAGAAACAACTCATACAATGAGGCTAGAGACCTATATAGAGGTTTTAATTATCTTAAAACCTTGAAATCTTGTCAAAGTAACAGAAATCATTGTGCATATACAAAAGCATTGCTCTAAAAGATCTATAATTTAAAAATGTCCTAGAAGTCCTTATGTGGGGTTTAGTAACATGAAGAAAAAATATAAATAAATTGATTTCAGGAGGAAGATATTCAAAGTTGTAGATGTGTAAGAGTGGACTCTACTGATCAGAACTGAGAATAAAAATGAGTTTTCATCCCCAAACATAGGTTGTGATTCTCCAAATTATTTAATTTAATCAATTTATATAGCTGCCCCTCTCACAATTCCTGAGTAATGTAAAATAGCAAAATGAGTAAAAACATATGCCATGCAAAAAAATTAAAACCATCCACAGAGCAGTGAGGAATAATAAACCAGCCATTAAAATAACCCAGGAGAGGGATTCTGATATATATCTCGGTTCTCAGGCTCATAGAATTGAATTTTAAAGGTCTTAAGAAAGACCAGCAGGATCAGGACTAATCTCATCTCCAAAGGAATGAAATATAAGAGAGCAGGTGCCATGGCCGAAAATGGCGTCCTTCTGGGACTTGCCTGTCCTGTGATGAGGGTGGATTGGATCAGACAGGTAGAAACAACTGGAAAATAATAATCCATAAATAAAGCTTATTTTTATATCTTTGATCTATATAGTCCTTGTGTTCCTAGAAGAGACCCTCAGGATCTCTTAGCCTAACTAAGATTAATGTAGATATATGTGATTATTCAGATTACATGGTATTTCCTTGTAACTATAGCTATACTTATATGTCAGAGAAACCAAGGATTATAAGCAGCCTGGAGTCTTCCTTATTTTTCTTTCTGCCTCATGCAATACTGTTGTAAAGGTGCAGTTTTAATATAAACAATTTAATAATGTAATTTTTAATATGAGAAATTCGCATTATAATACCTTCTGCTCAGACAGCTTTGCTTCCTGACGCATGAAACAAGGGAACTGATTATAACCCCTTCTTCAGAACTTCATTGCTTAAACGAGATCCAATTAAGAAGAAGAACATCGTGGCTTCAAAATCTAAGGGATTGGCTTGGACAAAACTCAGTAGCACTTTTTCGTGCGGTTGCTGATAAAAACAGGATCGCCAACATGATCGCCAACATCCGATAACGGATATGGCACAAGAAGAAGAAGAAGTATGATAATCAAGATAAAGGAGAAATGGGATATTCTCTGATTAGTCTTAATGTGTCAAAGTACTAAATATGGTATGAAATAAAGGGCAGTATTAACCAATCTACTTTTAAGGAATATTACAGTCACTAAAACAAATAACAGGTATTGTGAAATAACAAAGTTTTGATTTATTGTTCTTTTTGAATTAAATCAGGAGATGGATCCAGCAATGTTGGGCTGTTGTCAAGATCAAGACCCTCAGCATAGTTTGTTGTACCTAATTCCTTTTGATTCCCTTGAAAAAGCTGGAGTCTACATGCTCAAGTAGTAAATCTGATTCCTGTTTCCCACAATAAACTGAAAGATGTGATCCTGTTCTGTTACTGTGCCTACATTTTGAATCAGCATTCCCCACACCCAACATGAATCCATATGGTCTCAGTCCTGCTATCATTTAGGAGGACTTTAAAGATAATGATGCATGAACCCCTTAAAATGCTGTGTGCTTTGAATCTGTCTTCCCAAGAATATTTTTTGTTGTTATCTACTGTATGTGTATGGTTTTTTTTTAATGTGGATGTTTTTAATCCAACTTAGAGAGAGAGAGAGAGAGAGAGAGAGAGAGAGAGAGAGAGAGAGAGAGAGAGATCAGAAAAATAACATCTTTTTCCCCAAATACTTACACTCTGAGGAAAGGTGTATGTGAAGTTTTTACAAAAGAAGGATCTTTTTATATATTCTTGCTCAAATGCTTGTTTTCACAGTTCAAAACACTGATCAGCTGACATTGTTGCTCATAAACAGAAAGTGCATCCTTTCCAATTCTGAGAGCAAAATTGCTTTAATGTTGAAATATTGGTCCTTTTTCCTTATCCCTTTCAGGGTCAAGGTCTATGATCCTTTACAATTTGGAACTGCATTGCTTTTCTATAGCTATGGTTATCTTTATTTCTGGAATTGAAAACTGGATATATTTGTTCTATGAAGCCATGAAAAGTAGTCATAGATCTATCTTTTTGCCCCCAAGCTTCAAATAATTTTGTTGCTCTTTTATTTTGACTATGACACAGTAGGGATTTTCTTTATCTTCTAAGAAAGTGAGGCTCTGACTTCAAAGCAATGGTTATTACCTTGACTCACAAAATCAATTAGGATTTTACTTTTCCCTTGTCACCATATTTCTTGCACACAATGGAGCATGATCAATTCTCCAATTGTCACCTCTTAATTATTACTCACTATCAATTGCAAGCTTTGAATCTCTTAGTTCTTCAGAAACTGTATATTATTTGGCCATTTCAGAGATAATTAACTTCTCCAGTCTTCATTAAGAGCTTTTTAAAGTTATCTGTACGGTGTCTATCTTCCTTCCTTTCTGCTTGCCTGCCTGCCTGCCTTTTACATAAATTGTTTTTTTTCTTATTCATTGTGGGTGTTGGAAATACTCATGTTAAAAATGTTGTACAGATGACAGAAATAAAAGTCTTGCTTTTTTCCCATTTATTTCTTAAATTCTTATAAGGTGGAGTCTTCATCTACAAACATGATACTGCACCACATGCTCATCAATATTCTATCTTGTTAGTTTGGAGCTATATTCATAAAAGCCTGGATGGTTTTGTAATTTTTATTTTTAGCCTTGTTCCCACTCTTATCTGTCTAATAAAAGGAGCAGGGAGGCAAAATAAGTTTTAAACTAAGGACATTTAAGTAATACATGACTAAGTAAAGATGGATGAGTTATGAAGAGCATAGAAGGCATAATTTATTACAGAAGATTCTAGAGAGGCTGAAAACCACAAGAAAACAAAAACAAAAATATTGAGATGTGTGTGTGTGTGTGTGTGTGTGTGTGTGTGTGTAGATGAGAAGGGTGATGGGCCCAGTTACAGAAGTGTCAAAATAAAAATACTGAGAATAGATTGCCTGCATATGGGTGTCCATTTAGATTTGGGGTTGTCAGCATGTATAATATTTCTTCTCCCCTTTTCCTGTTGCCTAAATTATAGCTTTCAAATACGCAGCCTTCAGAGAAGGGCTATGCAATCACTGTTTACACTGAAGAATAAGGATTAAGAAAATGTGAAAATAGAAAAATTTAATTTCAGGGACTGAAAGGCAGTTAACATAATTATTCATACTGAATCTCCTGTATTTATCCCTTCCAACACATTAAACCTTGCAATCTGACAGTAACTTTCAAAAGAACTCTAAGACATCAAAGGCCTTAAAGGCAGCAGATGGACCATGACCATCACTGCATCTCTCTTCTAAAGATGGTTCGGAGCAGATATGGTAAATCTGCATTTCTGCAGATATTGTCAGATGAGAATTGGATTGTAATGTTGAGAGATGCTGAGCACTGTAATTTAGCAATAACTGGAAGACATAGATTTTTAGTCTGTGCTTAGAATTTAACATTTATTCTTCTGTGCCCTAGATCTGAATTACACCTTCCTTCCTTCCTTCCTTCCTTCCTTCCTTCCTTCCTTCCTTCCTTCCTTCCTTCCTTCCTTCCTTCCTTCCTTCCTTCCTTCCTTCCTTCCTTCCTTCCTTCCTTCCTTCCTTCCTTCCTTGAACTTAAAATAATAAATACCTTACCCCTATAGTGACTAATCCAAATTTTTCTATGGTTGGAAATAGACTAGAACACTGATTTCTCCAATGCCTGTCCAATAACTTAATCCTTGCACCATATTGTCTTTCTCTATATTTAGCAGATTATCTTTATTTTGACCCCCACTTGCTAATGGCATATTGTAAGGAGAATGTTGGAGAAAAGAACTACTACATATATACGGATATTAGCTTTCTTCTTTTAAAACTGCACAAATATAAGATATAAGGACTTCACAACTGATAATGAAGCCAACACATACTGTTTTGTTTCCCTTCCATAAATATGGTATTCATATCTTTGTGTGTATGTGACGTGTGAGCCTAATACTTCAATAGATTTACATATGACATCTGATTCCTCCTTATAGTTTTCATTGACTTATTCTTGGTGACGTTAGTTTGGATGGGTGACCTTGCTAATTCTAGGGCTTAGGCACTCTTAAGTACATTAATTTTAATCATCCATATTTTCCAATGAATAATGTGGCCTTGCCTTTTCTCATTAAATTAATATTATTGTTTTTAGTACATGTATTTCACAATAACATTTTCAATTAATGCAATTGTTTATAAAGTTCTTGAACATGTTATTTTTGCTATATGAACTGGACCTGGTAAAAGAAAGAGGAAAATGTAAGAAATGTTTGAACAGGGGAACCTATGGGGGGAACTAAATTGTTTCACAAAGAACAGAAATATAAATGAAAGCTTGTGGCACCAATATATTACATTAATTGCATAAAAGCAAAATGAAATATTTTTAAAAGGTTATAATTTTAATAAACTGTCTGTCCTATGCGTTTTAGTAAAACATCAATTTACAAATAATGTTTCTCTCCCTACTTTTCATACAGCTGTCCTGGAATTCAGTTGAATAATTCTGTGCACTAGTTTGGTAATTACAAAGTCATAAAAACAAGAAGAGACACAATATATCTATTCACATTATATTATATTATACTAGTCTGACAGATTAGGGGAAATGCTGTAATACACATAGCTTTTCTACAAATTGAGAATTTCTTATGTTTTATTTTTTAGCTATTTCAAATATGAGAAACTTTTGGAACGGTGCTTCCCCATTTTTTTAGATGCTGAGAAGTTCAAAAGCATGACCAGTAATCTGATGGTGTTTTGGGAGAAGGAATTTTTAGAGAATTATATCCTGTACTTTTTTGTGAATAAATCTCATGTAGAATCCACACAATGCTTTTGCTACCAAAATTCAGTGGCAATGGGGCACTAAGATGGAGTGTATAAGCCAGGTAATGCCCATAAAAATTTATCCTGCAATAAATTAATGCAGATTATGAAGACACATGGCATTCAGGCAAATCTTTTTAGGTACTTTCTCCAATCACTGAAATGGCACAAATAGAAATGGACTCACAGGTGCCACCTCTTCTCTCATAGTCCTGGCAATATTTCCCTGTTACTTCTGGGCTGAACTTCTGCCATAGATAATTTTTGAATGCATATATCCATGTATCATCCAAATGTTTGAACACCCAAGAAATCTATGTACCTAAGTTGCAAAACTTTGAATTCATATATAGAGAAAAGCTGAACCTGGTTACTGGAACTTTAATCCTTATTAAAGTTAAAGGCAAAGGTTTTCCCTGACCAGTCATGTCCGACTTTAGGAAGTAGTGCTCATCTGCATTCCTAGCTGAGGGAGCCAGTGTTGTCCAAAGATGCTTCCGTGGTCATGTGGCCAGTATGACTACACGCCAAAGTGCACAGAATACTGTGATCTTCCCACCAAAGTGGTGCCTATTTATCTATTTGCATATACATGCTTTCGAATTGCTACTGGTAACTTGGGAGGACCTCGGGCAGGAATGGGAACCCATCCCATCATGCAGTGCTTGAGTCTCAAACTGCCAACCTTCCAGTCAACAAGCCCAGGGTCTTAACTGCTAGGCCACTGCACCTCCTTACTCCTTATTAAATATGTCTAATAATTAAGAATTTTTCTCTTGAAAATTCTAAAGAAGGAAAAATACAATCCTATGCTAATTTATATCCTTAAACAACAGTGACTGGTTGTCTGTTATATCACGCTTCCCCTTGCTCTTACATGTTCTTCACATGATGCAAAATGTGGTTAGCTTTCCTTTTTTAAAGGCTTATTTGCACTGCCTGGTTTTGCTATTACAATAGCAAAGAATTGCTTTGGAAGGACAGAAGCAGACAGCCTTCTCTTATTTCCCACCCACTATCGAAACAACATCAGGACATGTTTTATTCTGAATACTAAGAAACTATAATTCCTCCATATAGAGAGAGGTTTTGTCCCCCACCAGATATTAAAAGAACTATGACTCCTATCAACTACGTGCAGCACGACAATGGTGAAAGACAAAAATGACTAACAAATCTGAAACATCACAGTTTCTTGCCATTATCTAATTGGTATTTTTCTTTCTGCAAAATTGAATAAAAGGCCTTTTTAAGACTACGCATCTAAAAAATATTTGCTTTTTTGTTTAAAAAAAAATACCCTGTTCTGGAAGTCTGACTAGAATAAGGGTGGGCACAATGGCCCGTTTACAACCTGTGGACTTCAACTCCCAGAATTCCTGGGCATGGATGGCTCCTTAATTCTGGGAGTTGAAGTCCATAGATTGTAAAGGGACTATAGATGTCCAATACTGGACTAGAAGATTCCTTGACTTTTATGTTTCCTCTACTAAAATCAGTAAACGCCTTAACCATTATTGGAGCTAGATTGCTTGTGGCTTTAATTAACATTGCTTTTACTGTAATGAGTTCTCAGGCTAGATATATCAAAGTGTATTGTGTTCTTCAGTTTCAAAAAATTGACATTAGCTTGAACTGTAAGCTGTATTTCCATGAGTAATCTAAGAAAGAATTAGAGACAAAATAAAAATAAAAGTTACTTTTATCCCAAATTCTTGGCATAATTCTTGGCATGTGATTTTTTGATGTTGCGTGGCCCTTTCCCCAGTTTGTCTACAGTTCTCAGACTGCAAACATATACTGTGAGAATGACTATTTTTAAAGAATCTTAACAGATCTTTTTCTTAAAAAGAAAAACAATAAAAGCATAAACCATTTGTGTCCAGAAAATACTGAATCAGATAAAATATTATAGGGGCTTGGCAACCAGTTTAAGTCAGGGCAAAGCTGAGTTTTCGAAGACCCCCCAGAATAACTGAAGTGTGGGACATATGTAGATTTCAGGGGTGATGCTGTTTCAGAGAGCAGACATGCTTCCAAGTCCCAATTAATGAAAATATTTAACTGAAGGGACCTGGAACAAACTTATTGAACAGTATGAGTAGAAAGCACAGGAAAGAGGCAGTCTCTATGATAACCCAGTCTGTGCCATGAGGGGCTATATTGATGGCAGCCAGCATCTTTAATTGCACCTGGAAGCAAAGGAGAGAAGGAAACTGGATACAAATTGTACAGAATTGTTGAACCCAGCCATGGGTACTTGAGGGGAGGGGCACACTACTGCCTACTTTAAGGTCAGAGGACTCCTCTCCCCAGAGAAGCTGAAAATATAAAATGGATATAATTACATATCACTTCCTGGGGAGCTTTTACAACTGAGGAAAAATATTGATCTAAATAAATGGCAGGCTCACAATTTGAAGAGTCTGTTCTTACCCCCGTGATAGAGAATCTGGACCTCCAAGTTTACTTCTGATGCACACACACACACACACGCACACTCACAGACATTTTTTTCCAGGAGCTCAAGATGATTCTTCCCACAGCAATCCAATAACTGACTCAAAGGTTACCTAATGAGCCTACTGTCTGATCAGCAGCTGATCTTGCTTGTACATTTGGTACTACTTGAAGTTTTAAGACTACATTAAGACTCCCAATGGCAGTCATGTGGCTGAAATACCTTGCTTTATGTAGTGTTATGGTGATATCAGTAAATAAATAAATGGAATGAAGCAAAGTAGGAAAATAGCAGTAGCAATAACACTTAGACTTATATACCACTTCATAGTGCTTTACAGCCCTCTCTAAGCAGTTTACAGAGTCATCCTATCACCCCCAACAATCTTGGCCCTCATTTAGCGACCTTGGAAGGATGGAAGGCTGAATCAATCTTGAGCCGGTCGACTCCTGCAATACTGCCTTCTAACTACTGCACCATCATTGCGGCACCATAAAGACAATGGAAAAATAAATAAAATGATCTAAGAGAAACAAGGGAAGGGAAACAAGAGGACAGTGGGATACAGGGATGTTCACAGCAAAGCTCTCTGATGCACATAAACAAAAAGGCAGAGTTTCAATGGAACCATTGTTGCTGCCATCTTGATTTTTTTAAAAAAACTTATAATCTATAAACATCATAAGGGGATAGTTAGAGGAGTGAAAGAATAACTTCCATTAAATCCAGGCTTCATAAAGGATAACACACAATTAGTGATCCATTGCCAACATAATGAGCTGGTTTATCTACAGAAAGTATGGTGCCATAGAGTAAGTTAAATATAAAGCCTACCTTCCTTTGCCTCTGTGTGCTATCTACTTCACTCCCATTTAAACCTTGCTGAAAGATCAGCAATGTTTCTATTTCTTACATTTCATTTTTTCTAGTCTCCCAAGTTTTTATTTTCTATAGTTTTTAGTAAATCTTTTCATGACTTTTGCTCTTCAGTCTTAAATTAGTGACAAAAGATCAAAGAATTCCATAATGCGCTGTAATGGAATTGGCATGAATGAATAACAGCTCAAGTGCAGGAGCTTAACATTCTGAATAAGCTGAAACTTCAAAGCCTTTACAAGCACTTTTTAAAAGAGTTTGCAGAGTGTTGACAATTGTCTCCTGTTCCTTTGTTGGAAATATCTCTTCACTTTGTAGATTATTTAGAAGTAGTAAAATGCTGGATGGAAGGGACATAGCTACACTTCAAATATATTATATCTGGAACAAATTGTTCTGTTAACAAAAAGACATGCTTGATCTTCTCTGCATTATTTAATGTTCAGAATTGGACATAGCTTTTCTGATCTGAGCAAGATGATACAAATTTCCTAAAGTTTGACTGTCCCGTTTTGTTATCAAAAAGACAAGATTACAAAAAAAGAATTTCCTGATTTACCATTTCTTAAATTCAGAGGTAAGTTTGAAATGAAGTCACCTTAATTTTCGGAATGACTATAAACAAAAAACAATGACTATTTGGATACAATCCACCACCGATTAAACCATCTGAAATCAACAGCACAAAATAATTCATGGTTTTGCAGTGAGACCATGATAGGTCTGTGATCACTTTCACAACACAAATAAATATAACTTTGAGGCTGATATGTAAACTAGAAGGATTTTCTCAAACATATTAACTTTTTTCCAATAATATTATTGAAGTTAATATGATTATTGTTCATATTATTTTAATTTGTATACATTTTGCAAGAAATAAATCACTGCCTTCTATTCAGAGGTGTTTTTTTCCTCCAGATGTTCTGTTCTACAGTAGCTTCTGGTCCTCCATTATTTGCTTTTGATACACGAACCAACCTAAACAAGTAATTCTGTTGTGTTATCTATGTTTAAAGCTACAGTAGGAAAGTGATGTTCTCAATGAAATCTGGACAATGAAAGAAGGAATGCATTCTGCATAGATGCTAGTGAGGCTCATATACACCAAAAATATCTGCTTATATTTCGAGCAATTCAAATATATTTTTACATTCAGCTGAAAATCTACTGTTTACCAGGGAATCTACTGTTTACTGCACTCATAAATTACAAAAAAGGTCAACTATCCTTATCCTCTTTGTTAGACTGCTTGGATCTGTTTTTGTCTTTTTGACAATTAGAGGGGGGCAGGTTAGATACGATTAAAAGTGGGGGGCATTAGAATGTTGAGATTACTAAATCTCTCCATCAACCAGATTTTCATTCTTGTTTTTGAATGCTAAAAGCTGTCTTTAAAACAGATTTCTTTTACAGAACAATCATACATAGCAAAATGTGTATACCACTGTCACTGGTGTAGAGAAACATCTAACATGCAAAACAACCTATTAGGGACTTTTGTTGTGTTTGAACTAGGAAAAGGTTTGGGGAATCATCTCGGAGTCTTATCTCCTTTATTCTGCATTTTGCCGGTGAAGTATTTCTCTTCATTTACTATTCATAATATTTGCTTGCTTTTTCTTAAACACTTAGATCTGTTTTCATTTCTATCATTTATGCATTGGTTCTGTGGCAAATACTTGCTGTGTCTTTTTAAAAATTAATGAAGCAAATATTTACCAATTCTTCCTCCTCTTTTATATACTATGAAGGATCTGCTCAGATTTGCTTGAGACAGATAACTCACTAAGGGTTTTGATTTGTCTGTTCGTTTAAGGAGAAACAGCAGTAGCACAGAGATCACCAGAAATGACTGAAGTGATCTTCCAAAGTATGAACCAAACTAAACATAAGTAAAAGCTCATATTAGGAATTATATACTAGTGGTAAGAGCTTATTTTCCCATCCTGTGGCATTTGATGACAGTGGACCAGCAGTCTTTCCCATAATGGCCTGTGCCCAGTTATGGAGAAAGGGCCTTTGGCAGGGCTGTTATGAGGAATATTAAAGTCATCTAGCAAATACAATTGCTTGGATTTGTTTGGAGTTGAATGTTGATTGGGCTGGTCTGTTTAAGGTGACCGAAATACAATTATATTTATTTTATTTATATATCAGATTTAGAGACTGTCCATCTCCTTCATAGAGTGACTCTGGGCAATGTACAATTAAAAATATAAAAGCCATATAAATATAGTATTCCAATAGGAGGCAGTTCAAACAGGAATAGACCAAAGTTTAAAAGATGGGAGAGGATCTTCACAGTGGTAACCACCTAAGGTTGCGTGCTCTTCTGTGTGCCCCAAACAAATCAGCAGAACCTGGTCTTCAGGTACTTCTAAAAGGCCAGGAGAGCAGAGTTTGCCTCTGCAATGGAGGGAGAATACTTCAAATGTAGCACTTTTGTTTAGGATGTGGCTCTTCTTCCTGTCTCCCAAGGTTATTCTCATAATCCATTACAGTGAAGTAGTGCTTCCCCAGATGTAATTGATGCATGAATTGTGTACCTTAACAGACTCACAAGTTCTGCTTGATGAGAAGTTGGTAAGTGTGGTCAGGAAGCTCTATGCACAAATCCATCTTGGGCACCAATTCTGTCTATTCTTGCATTAGGGGTCTTACTCAGAGTCACCCATATTTATTTCAGTTTAGGTGCTGCTAGACTTCAAACAAGCTCTGGATGGTTCACAATATAGTAAGCAAAAAAATGCCTTATTCACCAACACCTTACAGGGTATGTTGTTCCACATGGCAGTGCAACAACCAAGAAGGTATATGTCATGATGTAATCCTGCAACTTACATTAAATACTTGCATCAGATGTCACGATGCAAGACTGGAAGAGTGGGATTTGCACCATCACATCACCAGGTGTGTTGTTATTTTGATATAAGCTTTCATGGCCCATGAATAAGGCTCTGCATAAATCCCGTACTTTCCAGGAATTTATCTCCCTCTAATTGTAAGACAGTTTCCCAATCAAATTAAAAATGATTCAGTTCATTGCACTAATTTTTACAAAATAAGGATTGGGATGGAGATGATTTGCCTCCATTTTTCCATGAAATTGTTTTAATATAAAAGCTGAAATTGTGTAACATAAACTTTGAATTAGACATTTTAATTTTTTTTACTATTTTAATACTTTTTGCTCTTTGTTATTGTTTTATTGTTTTAAAATGTTTTTATTTTATTTTAATTGAAATATATATTTTGAATTGTGAGCTGTGTTGAGTCATGTGCTGAGATGGGTGGCTATAGAAATCAATCAACCAAATAAATACATAAATAACTATATTTTAATATGTTTTCAGTTTGAACTATTGTTTTTTAGAGAAACATGCTAGATGTCTTTTCTTGACTTAAAAATTATACATTTGAAAGATAGACTGGAAATGTAATAATGTAGAACCTATACTTTCATCTATGGCAATAACTGGAAGCAAAGACAAGAGGAAAATTAAATTTAAACTGAGCATATTTTTGTGGTTATTTTTTTTCTCCCTTTGAAAATAATGGCATTCTTGAATAACTAAGATTAAGTTGATATGTAATTAAAAGAATTAGTTTATGGTCAATTGTCTTTGTTGATATAGAATCCTGAAATTTAGTTCTTAATGTTTTTTCAATACAGCCCCAATAAAATTAAATACTTGAAATGCAATGATAAAACTGAGTATTAATCCATGGTAAGACTGACTTGTAGATAAATACCCATATTTATATCTATCTATATACAATTACAATATTAAAAGTCCTACTGATATCAACATAGACAATAAGTGAAAATTTCATCTACAGAATCTCATCTACAGAAACCAGCAGTTCTTAAGAGTTTTTAAAGATTTTTAAGAATTCTTAAGAAAGATTGTTACAAAAATATGTACGGAACTGGGAATTGACAATCTGTTTCATTCAAATCATTGAATATTCAAGATAAGTCTCACAGTCTGCATTGTAGGCAAACACTATAGTATTTTCTCTTTATGCATAAAAAATAAAAATAATTTCAGGCAGCTGGGGATATAATTTACAGAAAGCCTATTCAGTTGTTTTCTTCATAACTTTCTCCTTAATCAAATGCTGCATATTTACACATCCACTTGTGATGTTCCATGAAACTTGTAATTATAATCTATTAAAACGAAGTGCTGTAAAATGAAAACTTCCCCTGCTGAGATAAGAGCTGATTTGCCTCAAACTCAGCCAGGGCCATATAAGTAATGAGATTTCCAGGTACTGAGTTGAATTATGTTCAGAGAACCTTGGTAGAAATGGAATTAGTCAGAACTGGAAAAGTAGCATTGAGATTAGCCAGAAAAGGATGGTCTTCTGCAGTCCTATCAAATAAATTTTAAGATTAGACAACTGTGGCAAAAGCCATACTCCACACTTTTGTTTTAAGTAGAACCACCTGAGAAACATACTCTCTAAACCCATTTATCTGCCACCAGTATCTTTACTCTTTAAGTGCGTAAGTATCATCAGTCCCAACAGTGCAATTGGGATCCAAATTCCAAAATGTTGTAGGCATAGGAACAAAGTGAATGTGATAAGGATCAAATTAAATTTGATTTAATTTTAATTACACTTAATCAAGTAGAATTAAAGCAACTTGCCCTATATATTTAATAGTATTTTCATTGAGCCACAATAAAAATCACAATTTGTTGGTGATTTTTGAAGAAGTCATGGGGGATACAGCCAAATAACTCTGAGGTCTTAGGTTTTGCACCTTAGGTCAGTCAATTGATTGGATAAGTGAATGCAACTTATGTTGAGTCCAGGCAGCATCTTTAGTTAAGCAATGACTGCTCTTTTCCCTCAACTTTTCTCTAGCAAGGCAGAGAGAGAGAGAGAGCAACAGACCCTTGGGTTCAGTGGCTAAAAGAGGAGTCTCCATCTTTTGCCCACTTGAAAAGAAGTTCAGGGAAAGGTAGTCTGGGGTCTTAATGACATCAGATCTATTGGTTTTCACTTACTTTTAATGTATTTAAGAGGGCTGGACCAGGCTTGTCCTCTTTGACTAATAGGTTTTCCCCTTCCGCTTTCCATAATGCATTGTACTAATGCATGCAATTCTGTGTAATACTGAGACCATAATGCAGAAAGAAAGCTTCATAATTCTTGTTTTCTTGAACCAGGGTTGTTAAATATAGTTATGTTCTTAATAGTATAGGAAAATATTTTTATGGAAGGCTGCCTCCTCACCCTTCCATTTTAGTTGCAAGAGGATTCTTTTGATAAATGAGTGGGTGGTTTCTTTCATTTCACTTGTCACTTATTCATTTCTTATTGCCCCTTTCAGTAGCCATATTATGAAAGCATTCATAACATCCTCTCAAAATTCCAGATATGCTCAGTGCATCAGCAATGTTACCTATCCCTGAGACACACAGTCCAATGTGTAATCAATAGCTCAATATACAACAGCAACAAAGAATGCTTAAGACATCTGTTTCTATCTCCAGTAGCTCTTAATAGGAAGGCAGAGAAGTTCACTTTCATGATAGACTTTCAAAAGACTTGAATCAGATCCTTAATAGGGATTATTAATCTTTAATTAATGATCATTAATTCTCAGGGAACCAACTTCCACTGGAGGTAGTGGATCAGTCATCAGTAACTGAGTTTAAACATGCTTGGGACAAACACATGTCTATCATTTGTCAAAAAATAATAAACAAACAAAAATTAAACCTAATAACTTTAAATAATAAATAAATGAATTAAAAATAAAATAAAAACAATCAAACTCAAAGGACAGATTCAATGGACCATTGAGTTTTTTTCTGTTTTTCTGTTTCTAGATCTGGGTAGTCCAAATGGATACAGTGGTGATATACTGCTATAGCTTTTACAAATTAGATAAGGAAGAATTACTACTTGTACATAATTGTTTGAACATACAAAAAGTAATTTGTAACCTGCCTTCATATGTAAACCATATATACAACTCCAAGTAGCCAAGTGCGAGCGGGACGGGCGGAGGGGGCAGGGATGAGAGGAGAAGGGGCGCCAAGATCTGCATGCATATTAGCGGACAAGACGCAGCCAAGGACAGGATTGACTGGGGTGAGCAAAGTAGAGCAGACGAGGAAGGGAGCAATGGGAGGAGAAAGGGCAGTAAGATCAAAACGCGTACAAATGGTGCGGGACAGTCAGAGCAATTACGGTCGATTAGGGCGGACAGACCAATTACGCGCTCGATGAGCAGAACGCAAAACAACTAGGTTTATAAGCAGCCTCTCCAACTTCCAGCTTTCACTCTGATGACGTCGGGACCAATGAAAGCTTAAGCAGCAGATAGTTGTTTGTATAACAAATGGTTGTTTTTAACAATAAACAGCTGTTTTTATATCTATCCCGGTGTTCGAAGTTTTTATACTTTTGATATGAATGTGCCTGGGATTCACATTTTAAAATAATTGGAGATATACACACACACACACACACACACACACACACACACACACACACACACACACACACATATATATATATATATATATATATATATATATATATATATACACATACATACACACACATACACACACACACACACACACACACACACACACACACTATTTTGAAGACTTTATTAATTTATGTTCCTAAATCGGGGAAAAAAGAAACGCACAACTACATACATGCATATACATACACAATGGTGCTTCAGAGCACACAGGTATGTGAACTCTCTGGAACTCTGTAAACACACACATCTGTGCTATTTTACCAATAGGAGCACTGACTAATATCAGATGTGTCTATCCCATGATAAATTTCCATAAAATAATTGATTATTTTCATGCAAGTGTTTGTCCCATATCAAAATTAGATATACTTCATTGTATACCTAGTAAGTATAGATCTTGGTTGATCCATTGCTAATTAGGAATATGCCTTTGTTGGAATATATTTAAAAACTGACAAATTAAAGAAAAAGCCCAAAGAAAAAGAAACTGCAGATTCCTTATCTATTTCTTATTTATATATATGAAAATAAACTGGATTGCCTTTTTTAAGAACAGAAAAATTCTCAATATACTTCTTTGCATGATTGAGAATTGGCTTTGTTTCCTTTACAGCCTTTCATATTCAGATTAGTAAAGTTACTTTCCTTCTATTTTACGAATTTGTTAGGCAAATATTCTGTTCGTTGAGAAGGTTTGTTGGTTTTATAGAGGAAAGCTGCCAATCATCCTGATCTGAATGAATGGTCCCCAAAGCAAAAAAGTAATTTTGCTTAAATTCATTTATCTTATCAGAACATATTTTTTTTTTACTTTCCATTTTAAAGGGAGCAATCATTTGCCAATATTGGCTTTTTGTGCTGCAGAGATCTCAGGCAGAAACAGCTAGAAATACAAAGACTTCAAGACATTTATTTTGAAGGCTGAGTGACTCAGTATGGAAAAAGGAATGACTTTTTTTTCACTCCTGTGACTATCCTCAAAAGTACCAAAAATGAAAGAAAAGGTTTGATTTCAGTGGCAGAGAGTATTTGCATCACAAATGACAGTCACCATTTAGGACTGTTTGCCTTATCTCAGGCAGGAGCCTTCAAGGCAGGAGCCTTGAAGTCAAGCGTTCAGGCAGGAGCCTTCAAGTCATGCAATAGGGCTGTGCAGTTCTTTAATTTTGATTCCAAAGTGGTGCTTCAAAGCACACAGATGTGTGAATGTAGTATCTGTCTGGAACTCCATAAAGCAACCGTATCATTTCCCAGGATTCCATGGCAGATGCAGAAGGCAGCCAAGTGATGATAAAACATATAGTTGCTTTCAAGAGTTGCAGACTCTTTGAACATTCTTTTTGGAGCTGAATCAAAAACGTTGCACAATTCTTAATTTTCATTTCTAATTATTTACTCATTTGTTAGACTTATATCCAAGTTTTCCATTCCCAGATCCAAGGCAGCCTACATGAAGATTTCATTTAATTTCACATACACAAACAAAAGAATCAGCGAGGTAAAGAGAGTTTCCAAGTTAGTTTCCATATCTGAGGATGAATCTAAACCCGGGCCTTTGCACTTCTAGTCCAATTCCTTAATCATTGTTATCAGAATTAAGGTATGGAATAAAAGGGATGATTCTAACAAAAAAGAAAACTTTAAAAATGCTACAGAACAATATTTGAAAGAGGGAGAAAAAATTTGTTTAACCATCTACCTACTTGCTTTTACTAACTGGCCCCTGCTTGAGCTCCCAATATGCAGATTTTTTTTCCTAAAAAAAGTAAGTAAAGCAAACGCTTGCAAGTCAGAGTGAAAATTCTAAAAATAAATGTCTTTTCACAATTTTTCAAAACTAGCTATAAAACCTGATGTTCTCTGGACTGCAGAACTGCTGTTTATCCATCCTTCTTATATCTCCTTGCATTTGATTTTGAGGACTGATTCCCCTAGGACAGGGGTCTGCACCTTGACAACTTTAAGACTTGTGGACTTCAGTTCCCAGAATTCCTCAGCCAGCTAATCCTAACCCTAACCCTAACCCTAACCCTAACTCTAACCCTAACTCTGTCCTGGGAAGTAATCTATTTGGGAATGCCAGCCTAAAATGAGCAGATCAAGAGTGAAAAATGTGGTGATTTCTTACTGATATGTCTTTTTCTCTTCCTAGTTTTCTTTTCCTTGGCTCCATTTTCTCTCTCTCACACATAACAGGCTAGAGAGGAAGGGGAAGATTTTTCTAATCAGAGGCCTGCAAGCAGAGGCTTGTAGAGACATTTCAAAATTAGGTGTATAAAATTAGCTCAAGAGCTGCATTTGGCCTTAGGTCCTTTACCATCCTTCGCTTGCCTGCTTCTAATCTTGACAAAGTAGACAAATCAAGACTTTTTTTTTTTTTAAAAAAAATATCTTTTCATAATTCACAGGAAGACTTCCTTGCTTGCAAACCAAATACACTTAAGATTGCCAAAATGATTTTTAAGAAAATCAGAGACAGAACAAAGACCAAGATGAAATTTTATACGCTCTTACATAGGAGTCATCCCAGTCATACTAAATGAGATTTCTCTGTAGGGATGTATTTTCGAGCTGGTGGAAATTATAGAAAAGTAAAATATTAAATTTCTGCTCCTTTATTTTTTAATCGTATATGTGTACATATATGTGAGTTTTTGTATGTATGTAATGATCAGCCAAATCAACTCAATGTAAAATGAAAGCCTCTCCACTGAGGGTTAAAGGCCATATATAATCTACCAAGGTATTTCAGGGCAAATTGGTAGATATATATTTTTCAATTTCCCAGCTAGGACTGAAATTGAAAGACTCGCCCAAAGTCATCCAGTTGATGATTAAAACCTGAGTCTTCCTGTTCCTAGTCTAGCACTTTAATCGCTATATCTCATTGGGACTTTCTCTCTCTCCCAGTTACAGAGAATAGGAATGGGAGGAACTGTGTTATGAAGGCTCTCCTTGTTTTGCTGGGCCAGTTACAGTTGATGGGGAGAGGCGAAGCAGCAAATCCTTCATTCCATTATCTGTGAAGTTTCCTGTCTCCTGTTTAATATATATGAAACTATTGGGTGAAATCATGTCATTACTATGTTGATAATATTTAGTTGTATATCTTGATCCCAGTTTGACCAAGGAATGCTATATAGTTCATGTGCTGAGATCTGAAGCCTGTAAAACTCTGGCTATGGGTTTTTGAGTCATTCAAAGATTTCTATCTTTGGTTCTGGATGTGGTTGCTTTTCTGCAGATGAACTAGTGCTTTTCTGCAGATGAACTAGTGCACAATTTGGGGTTTTCCTAGATCCCAGCAACTCATCAAGGAAGACCTAGCAGTTTTGACCAAAAGGGGTTTGTCCAGTTTAGTCTGGTGTAGCAACTGGACCTTTCCTGGATCAGGATTCCCTTCTCATACTCATAACATCTTAATTCTCTGATGTCTTGACTATTGCAGTACTTTGTTCATGAGGTTATTCATAAAGGCCACTGGGAAGCTGTAACTGGTACACAATGCAACCACAAGAGACAGTTGTGGGCCTTAGTATATAAATGGGAAATCTGTGCTGTATGAGTTATGCTGGTTACTACTCAACTTTGGAATGCAATTAAAGGTGTTGGTTGTGATCTATAAAGTCCTTTCCCCTGTCAGAGGGACCATCTTTCTTACAATGTTTCTGTAAGACCTACCAAAATGGGCACGCTGCGGGTCCCATCTTTGAAATAATATCAATTAATGGGTCCCAGAAAGCATGTCTTCTCTGTTGTGGGCTCTGCCCTAAGGAATGGTATATCCCCAAAGTTGCATTGTCTTGACTCTTCCATCTTTTAAAGGATGGCCTTGAAGATCTAGCTCTTTCCCCAGGCCTCCCAAAGAAAAAGGAGTGGTCTGGGTTGTCTTGTTCTTTTTGGTTCTTTATTAGCATTATCAGGTTACTCCATTTTACTGGGAATTTTTAGTTGTTTTTATTATAAGATGTCCAGAGTCAATAGAAATGTGGCTGTATAAATCTGATAAAACAAAGAAACAAACTTCCGTTTGCATTGTAACTAATGAGTTTAGTCACCATAGAGAAAGCATGAAATGCATTCTGTAGCCCTTCAGTATCCCACACTATTGGATAAGTAAAAGGAAGTAAAAGGAAGATTTGGCTTGGGTATTCAGATCAAGTGCTAGTGAAACAATTGTAATTTTTACTGAAATGACAGTGACAATTAGATTTCAACCCTTATTTAGATTTAGCTGGCATGGATTTAGGCTAGTTGTGACATTCATGGCAGCTGATTAATCATTGGTGGCTCAGAGATCAGCAGTGACTCATCTTCCTGAATGTTTTCCCATTGTGAAATATGCCATGCCTAATTTGTGAGGAAAGTGTTCAGCCTATTCCATTGGCATTTCATTATATTACTTAATTAGCTATCTAACAGCTTATTGCAAAAGTTGCAGTTGTTAAGGACTAAACATTAAATAAACATATTTTTAAAATAAGACAAATGATTAAAGCCCAGCTCCTACATCCCTCATGTTAGGGAGCCAGACTATATTTATATTGAATTGGCTGTTTCTAAATAATGCTTTTAAACTAATTTCCCTAGAAGGTCTAGTAAGTATGAAACTTTGATTTGAAGGATGTGAATCACTGACACCAACAGAGAAGTGAACGTCAAACATTACCTGAAATATATAGCACATTATACCACATCTATACTTACTAGGCCTTCTAGGGAATATGTATGGCATGGAAAATTAGCATTTTACCAAATGGATAGAAAGTACAAATGACCAGCTTTCTATAATAGATGTACTTTAAAAAAAAATGTCAATTCATCTAGTGTCTGAGTAGAAAAATAAAGAATTCCCCTGTCTGCTGTTGGGACCATCATTCCCAGAATTCTCAATTGGGTGGGTAGGGCTGAAGTTGATCAACCAAAATTTTTGGTGAGCTACTGTTCCACAGTAGTGTTTCTCAAGCTTGGCAACTTGAATATTTGTAGACTTCAACTTCCAGAATTCCTCAGCCAGCATGGTGGCTGGAGAATTCTAGGAGTTGATGTCCACACATCTTCAGGCTGCCAAACTTGAGAAACATTGTTCTACACAATCAGCAGATATCACCAGTTGCAGACTTTGCTTTTAACAAAGAAAATGGTGCTTCTACTTTTTCATTCTCCTCAGAAAGATTCTCTAATCTGTCATGAAACGTTCAGGCAGTAAAAAAAACAACAACAAGCAACTAAAGAAAGAGTATTACAATTCAAAAAGTGCATATGTTTTCTAATGCATCTAAAGCTAAACTAATCACTTCAGCTGGATAACTATTCATGTTGGTTGCTTATCCTGCATGGACAATAGTTTTCTGTTCATTAAAAAAATCTAAATTTTAAATATGGGTAGAATTTAGTAAGGGCCGAGAAAGCCTAGATAGAGAATAGATGCAAACAGCTGTTGTTTTTGAATTTTGACAAAGTATTTGGGCTTATTGATCATACAGATTTCTAATTATTACATTTCTCTCTGATGCTTAGTATATTCAAAAGGCAATTTCTCTTTCTCTAATTCTAAATTATGAAGTTCTTGCAGATGCTGAATTACAGTAAAGCTTTGGTAGAAAGATCAGAAATGGGCAATGTTTAGAATTTTGATTACTATTTTATATATACTGAGGTTTGAGGAAATAAACACATCTAGACTTTAAGTGTGATTGCACGTTGTTTTTCAGTTGCTTTTCATATTAATGGCTAAAACAGAAAAGCTACAGATAAGTGCTCAGTTTTTAAAAAACAAAAGTTTCTTTGATATAGCCATAAAAATGTTATCATAGTTTTTTTTTTACCACATATTCATGGGGAAGCTGGAAACTGTATGGATTATAACCCAACATAAAAATAAACCAAAAAACCACAAATAGTAGGTCAAAACTCAGGAGACAATTGTGGAAAGTCTCTGGTTAAGCAATTATGTTGAAGGGCATTGTGACTAATCCCAAACAAAATGAACATTTTAATGTTTGGCAGATTTACAATGGATTGTGAAGTTATAAATAATATCTGAGATAAATTGCAACTCTAATCTTTTTTTTTTTAAGCATAGGAAGAGATTTGGAATTGAAATAGCTGGGAGGAAGATTTAAGCTTTTCAACCTCACATGTAAATGATATTAATCTGTAGGATTCAAAATAAAAGGATCCATGTCTCATGAATGGTAGCCTGTATAAGATGGCTGTGCTTTACCTTGATTTTCTGAAGGCAATATGATCCATCTCTTTGAGGTGTGATGATGTTGGGGAGGAACTTTCTCATTTTTAATTTGTTTAGTAGCCAGAAGATGCTTTTTCGGGTTACTGATGTGCTGCAGGAGCCCTCAAAAGGGACAGAAAGCAGTGCAGCACTTTGCCTTCATTTTGTAGAAACTGGGTGTCATGTTGCTTCATGAAACAGTTCTGAAGGGTTGTTCACTCAAAGCATCATGCAAATGAAGTTTCCATTTGAAACTCTGCACAATCCTATTTAATGATATATAATAAATAGAAATTCTGATTTAATTCTCAGACTTGTAAAAGCAGTTGTATGTTACACTATTGTACTACTTTTGTTTGGGCTTCTGCTGTAGTAATTCACCCTAAAATATCTGCACAATTTTACAGTGTGATAAAGTAAATAAAATATCATGTTTCTCCCCCCCCCTTTTTTTTAACACTTTCTGGAATGGTTATGTGGGAATCTGACATCCTTATCCATACACTCTTTAGAAGTTCAGCAACAGCCAAAAGTTTTAACCTCTGACCTTATGGATTTTGTAAATTAAAAAACAATTCCACACAAATATACAGTACACTTTTAGTTGGTTATTATTTTTTTTCTTGAACTATGGATATGTTTCGTGAAAAACATCTGCAACTTGATTAAAACAAATCAAAAGAAATATATCTCTGACAATCCATTTACATGCTGAAATGTCAACAAAACAAAAGTTGGATCAACGTTAAAAGAAAATTGGGTTGAAGTAAAGACCCTCATTCTGCAGAATGCAAGATGTAGTTTGCCTTTTTTTAACTGAATGAAGTAATTACTGTGTAAGAGGAGTGGTAGGTCTCTCTAAATCACAATCTAGACCTACAGCTGCATGACTTTTATTTAGTCAAGCTTGTTCTTCAACTCTGTATCCATATGGACAGCCCTGTTCTTTCTGTCTTTATTCCCAGCTCACTTTATTTATTGGGTTATGCCATGTGATTATGCACTGACTCAGCACAACTCCCAAACTCAGAGTGAAAATGACATGATTGGAATGCTCAGCTGTAATCCTCCCTGGCCAGATTCAAGCTCTGCTTCCAATCTGTAGCTCAGAAACTCAGCCATGCTAAAAAAAAAAAAAGGAATATTTTAAAATATGATGGTTGCTGTAATGAGATGTCTTGCTGCCAAAAAAAGGTAGGAGTTGTAGTGAGTTCTGCAACTAAGAGATTTGTTCTCTAATCAAATGAACCTTATGATCATGCTATACTGTTTCTCCTAGCAAAATCTTTTTCAAATGGTTTTGGGAGAACTCAAAATAGATTCTTTACTTTAATTATTTGCTCCCATTATCCTTTTCCTCCTTCAGGAGAACAGGAAGTATGAATGCATTTTAATAGAAAAAAATAGGTGAGTTAATTTCTTATCATTCTTGTGACCTTTAACTTCCCAAAGTGACTTCCATCATTTACAGGGAGTTCTCAATTTACAGCTGTTCATTAAATGACAGTTCAAAGTTACAATAGAGAAAGTGACTTATGACCGGTCCTTGAAGTTGGATCGTTGTAGTACATGTGATTGCAATTTGCGCACTGAGCAACCAGCTCACATTTACCAAGGTTGCATCATCTTTCAGTCATAGGATCACGATTTGCGATACTCCCAGCCAGTTTCCAATGATCAAAGTCAATTGGGGAAGCTAAATTTGTTTAACAAATGTGTGATTCATGTAACAACCATGCATTTTGTTTAAATTGCATAGTGGAAAAATGGTTGTAAAATCAGGGTCCATTCATGTGACAGCTGACTTAACAACTTCATCATTTAGTGACCAAAATTCTGATCTTGGTTGTGGACATTTTGAGGGCTGCTTGCATAGGAGATGGTAACATTGACTATTGTTTCTTTCTTGCCTGTCAAAACGTTTTTGGCTCCCTGTTCTGTCATTCTGTCGTTGCAACAAGAATATCTTCAAATGTGTTCTGCCTGATATATCTGTGCAATATTAATGTAACTGAGCTGTTGATTAATAAAAGGTTGCAGAAGGGGCCTGTGTGAATTTATTTGCCATTTGGTAATATCTTTTGGACATGGTCCCGGGTTACTTGCCAATAGTAGTAAGAGCCCCATCAGTTCAGGTAGTCCTTGACTTACAACAGTTCATTTAATGATCATTCAAAGTTACAGCGGGATAGGAAAAAAGTAAATTCTGACTGTTTTTCATACTTATGGTCATTCTACACATGTAGAATGCTCTTCTGATTACTGGACATGCCCAGAGACAATATTATATGTCATTATTTCACCTCATCTATCAAAACACAGCCTCTAAAACACAAACCATTAAAAAAAATTAAACACAAGACTGCAACTGTCTTCACAATTACTTGGAAGTAAGTTCATTTATTTATAGGTCTACTTAGCAATATAAGTTTACCAAGATCATTTATTCTTAGTTTATTTATCACCTCCCCTTTCCTGATTCCTCATCTCTGCACATTTATAACAAGAGATAGAAAGGAAGATTTCTTTTTATACCCATTGTGTACATATTGCTATTAGTGTTGCAGAGTAACAACATATTTGTGCTTCAGCGAGTAAAGCTGATTCAAAGGACTAAGCTGCCCATTCATTCTTTCTGTAAAATTTATATGCCACTTCGGTCTGAATGGCTCCATAAAAAGTACTTTGTTATTTTTAATACGGGTTCAAATAGAAAACTCTATTCTCTTTCTTTCTTTTTGTCTTCGCATATAAAAACAGTGCTCCAATATTTCTTTGAAGTCTAGGCAGGTGGGGGAAAAATGATCTCATTTCCCATAATTATCATATATTTTAGTTCCAGATAATTTTCTGGCTCATTCCATGTAGAGGGATTTTATTTTGAGATTTTTTTTCAGAGAGAATGTATTTGAAAAGGTAGAAAAGTAAAAAATAAATAAATAGGAAAATATATTTTCTGGATAACTGCAAAGTGGGAAGCTCATAGAATCCAGCTCCCTACATCTCATTAGAATGTAGCACAGTTTTATGCAACACTGTGAAACTTTCTCACAAGATATGGGCAACATGGGAGCCTTTGCAATATAAATTGATTATATAGCCATCCAGATATGAAGCCATGTCCCTATATTTCAGAGAGTGAGACATTTTATGATCTTGGCTGTTCAGAGACCATTAAATGCTGACATGAAAAAAGCAGGCATAAGGGAGAAAAAACAGTACATTCAAATATATGAATTTGCATATACTTTATTACTTTTTATGACATCTCCACAGTGCAAATAAGCTTATATTTCCTTGCATTTTCCATTGGGCTGAACCCTTGCACTTTATTCTAAGTATGCGTCTGTATTTCCTACACATCTTGAAGATCATTACGGATATTGAACAGTTATAGATTTCTTTACAGGCTATCCAGCTTTTAGAAGTTAGAAAAGCTTGCTGTAACTTAACAGAAGACAGCACAGCACCCTGGGATGGGAACTGAGGCATTTAGAGATAAAATGGACAGTGCAGTTACCATGCTTAAAAGTCCCTGGATGACAAATGTGGCAGCCAACTGGAGTGAAAGTCAAAGCTCACTTTCTTAATGGGGCAGTTCATATGCATCAGCTTTGGCATAATATTATTGTAGTGATTTTGGAGTCTGGAGCTGCTGACTACTACTTGGTCTGCTTTTGGTTTCGTGCTGTTCCATTTGGCTTCATGCTTTTGTTGGTTCCACAACTTGCCATGTGTGAAATGAATGCATTATTTGTGTTGTTTCACCTGCATGTATGTCAATCAGATTGATTTGTCCTTTGCTTCTTTCTCTATATATATTTATCATGACATTGCTTTTATTGCATTGATTCCCTGGCTGTGGTTGAGGAGTGAAATGGTGGCAAACTGGTGTTTTTGGTCTGCCAATATTAATCTTAGCATTTTCGGATAATAGTAAGAAGGAAGCCAAAATAATAGACTGGAGGCAGCTTTGTACAGCATGTTTCAAGTCTTCAGAACTTGCCTGATCTTTGGAAGCTAGGAGAAAAATTGGTTGCCTTAAGCTACCTAGCAAGGTTGTGTCTGAGGAGAGAAATTGAATCAGGACTTTCTCATTATAATTTATTGCTGTTCACCCAATGCTGCATAAGCTCTTCTTACATTTCTGATTCATAGCTGCAAGCTAAGACACTAATAATCATGTGGAGAAAATGTTGTTTCTAATACAAATCTTCACTAAGACCTTTTCTTCTTCAGTCAATATATTGTATTTTCCTAAAAATAAAAAAAAAACCTTGCACAGCTCCAGGGCACTTCTATCATCTTTAAATCAGTACAGCTCTAGAAGGAAGATATTTTGATTGCTCACTCTTTTCTGCTTGATTCCTGAAAGGCTGGTTAAGAGCATTAATTATTACAAATCCAGATGGCAGCTGCTTAGTAGGGTAGTTTAGAATAACAGAGGGTATCAATTAGGTAAGCATTCAGGAACACAATTAGAATAAATCGAAACAACAGCACATAAGGTTTGTGTGTGTACATGCATGATATATACATATACATATGCACATTAATATGTATATGTGTATATAATATATTAATGCCAAGAAAGTACAGTTTCCACTGTTTTTGCTTGTACAGCAGCTTTTTAAAGCCCTTTGTCCCAAGGTTAAAAGGGTCCTTTATGATTAATAAGATTATTTAAAACTGAGTTGAATGGTTTTAAATCTACTAGCCATTTTCATCATTAACAATACATCATCAATGCAGAGCTATATATGTTATGTGTTGCTTCAGATGTAGCTATATATTCTTTGACGTAGTAGTATATTTCATGAAAAGAAATACTAGGAATCTACTTTTCCGAATTGTTCTGACTTTGTTTCTTGAATCAGTCTAAACTTACCAATTTTTTAAATGGTCTGTTGCAACAGAACATAATGAGTACATTACTATATATACGTATGTATGAGAATGAGCTCCATTGGAATGTGTTTGTGAATATATTTATTAATGCTTATCAACATTTATTGAATAACTTCCTTTACTATTTTTGTTCTACATGGTAAAATATAAACCATGAACTCACCTTGAATGGTGAGGTGAGCGGCTTATAGATTTAATAAATAAATACAATAAAATGGTACTCCTGGACAAATTTCTAGAAACTATATTACAGTTTAGTATGATATTTCAACTCAGTCTATCTTAGATATTTTAAGGGACAATTTGAACTACTCTTGGTCATCAGGTTATTTTCTTCCAGAGAACTTGATAGTTACCTTCTGTATTACAGATTTGGACTGATCTTTAAGGTCATCAGAGGTGGTTCTGTCATTGGTGTTGCAGTTGCCTCCTGCTCCTTAGATGGAAGTGAACATTCTCTTTGAAAGCACCTTCCAAATGGGGCATTTGGGTTAATCTATTTCCAAAGCACCTGAAGGCAGAATAAGAAGCAATGGATGGAAACTAATCAAGAAGAGAACCAACCTAGAAATAAGAAGGAATTTCCTGATAGAGCAATCACTGGAATGGCTCGCCTTCAGAAGTTGTAGGTGCTCCATCACTGGAAGTTTTTAAGAAGAGACTGGGCAACCATGTGTCTGAAATGGTATAGGGTTTCCTGCTTGAACTTAATCTAAAACCTGTCCTAATTCCATCTAGCATTTTCAATAAATTTCAATAAAATACATGTTGTACTGTATATATTCTGGGACTCTATTGAGATTCAGAAGGATGGTTTCATAGATCTTTCACAAAAATATCCCTTTTTTCAAATATTTGAAAAAGAATCTTCAGATCATTTGGGGGCATTGAATCAAATCAGATGCCTTAAAATAGATTCCAAAATGATTTGGAGTTTGTATAAGCTGACTGGTACTTTCTGGCTTTGCAGAATCTCACATATTTGTGTAGTTTTTTTTCTGTACATGCACAAAGCTGCCAATGGAATTTAGTGATGTTGACATGACTTTCCTGTTTTATCACTTCCAGACTTAGGGTTTGTTTGAATCTCATTCTTCTTCTAGAATTTGTGTAGTTATGCTCATTTGGAGGAAGGAAAAGATAGAAATAAATATTCAGATTTATGTTACCATTTTAAAACATCTCTTTTTTTGTTTTTTCTTGAATGACCCTTTGTTATTGTCAGCCATTCAGTCATGTCTGACCCTCGACAACTCTATGGATCAGCATTCTCCATGTTCTTCTGTCTTTTACCGCTTCCTTCAGATCCACCATGGTCATCCCAGTGTCAACTTTTATAGTATCCAGCCAGCAGGTACTAGTGGATGCCCTTCTCTTTTTTCCACTGATCACTTCCAGCATGATTGACTTTTCAAATGAGTCAGCTCTCATGACATCACCAAAGTATGACAGCCTCTGTTTGGCAATCTTGGCTATTTTTGGTGAGGTTTGGTCTAGGACCTCTTTGTTATTTTTGCAGTCCATTGGATGTGTAATAGGTGCCTCCAGCAGCACAGTTCAAAGGTGTCCATCCTTCTCCTATATGTTTTTTTTCAGATAGAAGTTCCAAGTTTTACAGCCATAAGTAGCAAGTGGAAAAAAATATTGTGTTAACTAATCTGCATTTGGTTGTACATAATGTACATAATGTACATTTTTAGAGCACAATTGGCATCAATAATGGAATAACACATTTCATGCTGATAAACTTTTCTCCAATTCAAGGATGGGTGAATAGCACTAAAATTCAGTGGTGGGAAAAGCCCCCTGGTCTAGACTAACTAAAATCAATGGGATTTAATAATTGAGCTCAGTGAATCCCCTTTGATGCTGATTATTTGTGGATCCAAGCTACTTATGTTTTCCCTCAATAGACATAGATTGCTTTCTTTGCAGTTATAGCTTTTAGTCAGGTTGTTTTATAAAAAAATATTTTTAACTTTGTCTCAAAATGTATTTATTGATTTATTAGATAACTGTATAAGTTTTCACAGATCGCTCATGGACAATACTTTTGTTCTGATCTAACACTGTAATAAACGGATGGACTGATTACTATTACCAGGAAATATTGTGGCTTTTGTAAAATCTACCAACCAGCCTTTTCAGTTTTTTTAAATCAAATATCGTTTCTCTATAGTATTTTATATATAATCAAAAAATATATAACAAAAGATAATAAGTCTTTTGCCTCACCCCTCCCCCATAATTTGAGTCTGAGTTAAGGGCAAATACAATTAATAAAGCTTCAGAGTATGTCCTAGTTAATTTCTGTTATTTAGCTGACAAGAATGAGACCTCACTTATGAGGTATCGTAATTTGATGAGATATAAGGATTGCAAATCATGGTTCCACCAAAATTGACAAATTATTGAAATAATGAAATGTTGTTGACTAGTAGCTTGTCTTGTCTATTTAGTTTTTCAAAGTTACTTATCAATATGTTTTGCATCTCTTTTGGTGTTCGTGCATTTCTTTTTTTCATTTATATTAATATTCTTTTAGTTGTGCCATGTGAAGTTTAATGAACTGAGCACCAAAAGTTGCAATAATCCTAGTTAAAAAAAGGCTCTTTGATTAGGAATAAATTCTGTTCTGGATTTCACTGAAATCCTTTCCTTTGTAAATGCTGTGTGGTTCTTTTTAGTTGGCTGTAATTACAATAATTGATAGGGAGAAAGAGAGAAAAAGAGAAAAATCTCTAATTCTAAACTTAACAGTAAGTGGCCAGGAACCACTTACTGGCAATTTTGCAATAACGCAATAGAAACGACATTTCTTTGACTTTCATAATAACAATAAAAGGCTGGATAATAATAGTATGTCATGAAGCTTTTTAAATAAGAGTGTGTGATGGTGAATGGCTGCTAAATTGAGAGAAAACATTTTCCTGACTGGTGTAGAATTGTACATTGTTTCAGAACTTTCCAACAGGGGAATATGGTTTTGGTCTCAAATGAGTCTCTGCTCTTTTGCTAAAATAACACAGACCTGTGAAATTAAGTTGTTTTCTTTTGTTTGCAAACATTACATTGGGCCATTTCAAGGTTGCTTCCACAATCATGACAGTATAATGTTTCACTTCGTGACACAGTTAATTTTGTTTTGAAGTCAGAACAAGGCACTTTTTTCTAACCTTGAAAGAAGTATCTGATAATATTTTTTTAAGCAGATGAAGCATTTGAGATGAAAATGTTTAAATGGGGAAGCATTTTTGTACATCCTAATGTTGATGCAAAAATGTAAATGAAGAATATATTCAGGCCATGATAAACTTTCCTCTCTTTACTTTTATTTTAACGTTATTTTAATATTTTGTGTCAATTTTAGTCAAATAAGGAGTCATATGTGCATTTGCCTCTGTTGTTATTTCTTACATTTATTATTGTATTCCAAATATTATTTTTCTATCTTTATCTATGAACCTCTGCAGTTCCATCATTTTGTTATATCAAAAGCTAAACTGTTAGTTTTAGTAACTCCCTTTTTGCAGTTCTCATCCACAACCAGGTCACCTTAGACCCAATTTATAGGAACATGATTATGTGAGCAAATGTGCAAAGTAGCTCCGATATGCTCTATAGAGCATTCCTGAGTTTCTGAATCAATGGTCTGTATATGCGTAAGTTGATACATATTTATGAGTGTGGTCCCAAAGATTTCAATCATATCTAACAAGAATAGCACTTCTAAACTTGAAATTGAAAAGAAAAAGTTAAGATCTCCTATTTGTTTATATAGATGAGAAACAGAAGTATTTGGGGGGGTGCAGTTTCTTTCTTCCATAGCTTGAGGCATTGCTCAAAGTACAGAAAATAAGCAAATACCAATCAATTTATCTTTCTACCTGGAAGTAAGAAATTAATCTGACTGAGACCATAGAATACATTTCCTTTACCAAATGCTGCAGTCCTAAAGGTGCTAATATATTGGATACTGAGAATTTTTTTTTGAAAATGATATAATAGAAGATGGGTGACATTTTACATAGATATATGTAACAATTGTTGAAGAGCAAGGGCACCAAGACAAATATGATCCCCGTTTGTAAAACAATGATATGGCCAGTGTTGTATCATACAAATTGGTTGAGCTCTTATCATTTCGCTTTTTTTTTGTTTTGGTGGGAATTTCAAATGGAGTTCTTTGTTTTTAAACTTTGTCCAAGGAGTTTTATGCCAAAGTTTCAATAGCACGAACAAAAAAGAGGTTCAGAGTTTTGAGGACTTTTTTTAGACTCAGGATTACAGGATACTCATGCATATTTTACCACTAATGGTCCCTAAAAAATGCAAACAGGTTCTATGATCATAATATCATATGCAGACTTATTTTACACCCTTGAAAAGTCAGTGTATTGTGTCGGATATGCAACTTGATTATTGTTTATGTTGGAGCTTTATGGTTTGTTATTTTTATAATGTGATAGTGATTGTAGAATAGTGTTTACACCAGTGGAATAAAAAACAAAGACCTTTATGAATTCAGAAAGCCTGAAGGGGTTTCATCTCAAAGAGTCGTCTGATTTAAGTTCCTTTCATAAGCCTTTGCCCATTATTTTTCTATTATTTCGGAAGGCAACCAATACAAGGGGCAACCAATTTAGAAGAAGAGAGATATAAAATACAAAAATGTGATAAGAAAGCAAAATGGACATCTACATTTTGCTAGAAATGTACTGTATAATAAGTAAGGAATGCTGAACATGTAACTGACAAAGTATAACAATTTGCTGAGATTGTTGTTTACTGAAATGTGTTATGTATATATAAAAACCGTGAAATGTTATAAACTTATTGCTATTTATCATTCTTTGTTTTAGACATATTTTCACAAGATTTGATTACATGCCACTGAAGAAGTCCATTCATATTGAACTGTATGTTTTCAAAAGGGTATAAGGCAAATTTTAGTGAGATTGCATTTGGACAAGAGCTTTAGCCCCATGATTCTGCATTTATTGCATCCTATCATTTTCCTTAACAACAGAGTTTGAGATACAAACATAGTGGGCATCAACTTGTGGAGAAATAGAGTGATATTCATTTGTTGGTGATTTTTGTTAGCACCATAGATTTCTTTCAGTGTTTACTCTATTTATTTATTTATTTATCTAATTTATATAGCATCCATCTCACAAATAAACAAGTAATTCTGGGCAGAGTACCACAAACAAAAGCAATAAATATCTAAACACATTAATAATTTAATAACTTAACAATTAATAGAGCCATCTCATTAGGTTACTCATAACCAGGTCTTGAGATACATTTGGAAGGTCAGAAAAGATGCAATCATCCTCACCTCGGGGGGGAGGGAGAAAAAAACTCCACAACATAAACACCACAACAGAGAAGGCCTACTGTTTAAGGCCCACCATATGTAACTCTCTAGATGATAGAACATGGTGGGATGAGCAGATGACATTGAGGAGAAGCAGGCCCTCAAATAACCCAGCCTCAGGCCATGTAGGGATTTAAAGTTCAACAACTGAATTGAATTGAACTCAGAAACAAACTGATAACAAATGCAACTTAGACAGCGGAGATATAACAAGTGTTATACCGAAATACATATGATTGCATTTTGTACCAGCTGAAGTTTCAAGAGCAGCTTCATGTATAGGAATGTTTTAGCTGGGAGGGAACCATGACATAAATGACCATGGTTAGGGCCCCTTGATCTAGTAACAAGTGCACCTGGCATACAGAATGAAGGTATCAGACTCAAAACAAGAACGACTCATGGTGATTCTTCCAAACTGAGTTTTTTATTGTTTCATATCTATCGATAAAATCTTGCCAGGCTGAACACTCTACTATTTGCATCTACAATATACTCTACGCTCTATTAGGGAGGGGCTGTCTTCACCCTCTTTCTCTCAAACATAATATTTGGACTGAGTTGCCTCCTACTCCTCGGATTGCATCCCCTCCTCCCAAGACCCATTTCTACATTCTACTACACCAGCAGAAAAAGTTGAAAATGAAGCATAAAGATGGGAATGTAAGAGTCACAACCCTTGTTAGGGAGCTCAAGAGTTGGTGACCAATGCCAGGTCCACAACAGAGGAAACTAATATAAGGTCCAAAAAATAGTGAGCACAAATCCATTCTTGTGGGACCACCTTCAGCAGCTCCTTCATCAGTCAAGTCGCCTGATGAAGGCGAGTCACAGTCCAATCCTCCTATTGTGGCTATCATCTACTCATAAAATGCAGTACCGCTTGTTCATTTGTTTCAATTTGTTCATTCCCTCAATCTTTCCTGAAATCTCGAACCTATTCCCGCCCACTCGAACCTAGCGCTCCAATTCCTAGTAACTTCCAATGGAGGAACACATGCAGCTTCTAGTAGCTTTCTCCAATGTGCTCAGGTCATGCTGATCTTACTGTTCTGATCCATATACCAGTGATGATAGCACTGACAGCAGTGCTGAAAGTGGGATTCCTGGGAGTGACTCAATGTTATTCACTTTTTAATTTATCATCCCAGTTCCCCATATGGGTAGCATAGTGCTTATTAGAACCCAGTAGGCTTACTGTCTTACTGTGTGAGTGCAGACCTATCACTATTGCAGATATGGAATCTGCCAGGAAAGGATAAAGTGATGATATACTTAACTGATTCTTCCCTTCAAGTTGGAATCTCACTTGGGGAAGATACTCAAGTAATTACATTTTCATGCAGCTACAATTTTCTACTTAGGCTCTTAACTGAACTTTGTTCTGTTTTTCTTTCTGTAACATACTAATAGCAGAGTTGTAGGCAGGGAAGTTGAATCATGTCCACTTCTGTTTTTAAATGTACATTTAATAAAATTTGAATTAAAAAAAAAGAATGATCCTTAACCTGTGAATGTCACTAACGTATCCAGTAGTTGTTAGCAACTGTGTATCTTTGTTGATTGCTTTCCTGTCATGGTATAATTTTTATTCTAGGTTATACAAAATATTTTTTGAGAGCTGCCAAAACAGAATTTGTGAAATACATTTAAGCAAACTCAGATTTGCTCTTCTGTGTTTAAATTTTAACGTAAAAGCTCACATTTGACTCCTCCTCCTCCTCCCCCTTCTGCCTCGAGCCACTTTAATTAAATTCAGAAAATGGCTCTGTAATTTTTCCAACAAAAGAAAGTCTCAAAATGCAGCTACTGTTTAGCAGATTGCTTTGTGACAAGTAAAAATCTTATACATAAGGGTATGAGTTGTTCAACAATGGAACAGATTGCCTTAGGAGGTTGTAGAGTCTCCTTTCCTGGGAATATTTAAAAAGAGGCTCTAGTAGTGAATTCCTGCACTGGCTGGAACAGAAAATTTTTAACACTGTTTCCAACTCTTTCATTCTATGAAGCTATGCTTCAATGAATGTGGTGAGGTTCTCAAAGCAGTTGTCCTGAACATGGTTCTATTAGTCTTGGAAGGTTTGATTCTACAGTGAAGAGTGGTTACTTCTAGATTTCCCAGCATTCTTGTTCATCTTTGACATATTTTTCTGAAAGTCCTTTGGAAACTTTTAACATGTTTTTCTTAACTGAACCTTTAGCAACCACATAGTTAAGCTGAAATTCATTACCATCATATGTAACAAGTTTAAGAAGAAAATGAACATATTCAATCAACTTGTAAATTACTACATGGATTGCTAACAATATGCCTAGACTAGCAGCTTCTTAGGAGAAACAGGGTTAACATTTGGTTGTGAGGTTCTTGAAGGCAGCTGGTTGACCACTGGTTGATACAGAATTCCAGACCATATGAGCCATTGCTCTGATTCGACAAGACAATTCTCATGGTTTTATGCTTTTATGAAAGGCAATGAAAGATTGAGTATCTAATGTCCATAGTATAAATTATTATTTCTCCTTCACTATCTTCAGATTTGATGTTCTCAGTTCACCTTCACCAAATCTCATCTTACACAGCTGGAACTGGAACATCCAAAGCTGCCGGGATGCTGGATTATTATAATATAGTGACCTCTGATACTCTCACCACAATTTAAGAAAAGTGGGCTTTAGTGTAGTATCAGAGAAGATTGGCATTAACTTGAACTTAGTGTGATTTGGACACAAATTTTGATAGGTGTTTCAATTCAGCATTTAATATACACAGTGAGCATTCCTGAATTGATAATTTGAACCTTCAAGTTACAAAGTTTGCTGCTATCATCACAGTCAACAACTGTGACTTTTTTTTAAAAAAAGGCTTCCTAACAATATTTGGATCTGGAATTTGGAGAAATGTAATGCTTCCTGCAATATCTTTTTTAAAGGAAAATATAAGCATTCAATCTCATATAAAATGGAACAGGAACAATGATATTTGTCAAACATATATCAAATGAAGAGCTGTTTGCTTTCTAAATATTCAGAGGGTTTTTTTTCTAACACAAAGCAACTAATTTTATAAAACCACCAATTTTGAGTGTATGGTTATAGACAAAATGTTATGCTTTATCTCCAAGGCCAGTTTATTCAGTTTCTATCCTGATCCACATTGATATTGTTTTCCCTGTTTGATGGTTATCTCCACAAATCAGTATTATTTTAGTATGAACACCCACACTCATATCTGTAAAGAACTGTATAAAAGAGAGTCAGTCAATCTTAAGTCATCTTTGCCACATCCTATAGATCTTTGGGCTCACTCTTGATGATGTACAATATCTAAGCTTTCTAAGTTTCCAAAGCTGTATTGGGGAGAAAAGATAGATGACTATAAAAATGTAATTTGGCTTTATTAATTCAAATAGCTTCCAACTTTATGGTTCTTTGAGGGTAGACCAAAAAGGTTAGAACTTCCACTAACATAGCATTTGTTGCAGCAGCTTCCAAAGAATTGTAGATTAAAGACATGGAAGAGTTTTGATGAAGACTTTTCCTTCAACAATTTGTGGGCTTTTGTTTTCAGTTGTTTCCTGTTCCTGTTTGAGGCTTTGTATTTCCTGTGTCATGTACTTTGACCTGAGTCTGAGTGTGGCCCTTTAGGTTAATCCTGTGGGTTAATCCTATTATGTCCTGTCCTAGAGTTTGGGTGGGGTATGTAGATTTTAGGTGTCTTTGTCTTCCTAAGCTTCTAGCTGGAGGGCTCCAACCTTCCTGAATGGATTATTTACATCTGCATTTCTACAGAGCTGGTTTCTGTTGGGGGAGGGAGACTTGGGGCTATTAAGAAAAACTGGGCATGCTTTTCTGCCTCTTTAAGATCCTTTGAGGAAATATAATATTTTGCCCTTTTAATATTTTCTTCTCTGGGGGGGCTGACTTCCCACAGTTTCATGTTAATATTAAATCCATCCCTGATAAAGTCAGCACAGTTGTTCATTTTATTCTGAGGGCAAACATTTAGATTCCCAAACATTGCATTTTCGACCAAAGCTTCTTTGATTTTCATTAACCAAAGGCTATGAAATTTGCCCTGTGGAAAGATCCATTTTATGTTATCACCTTCTTTTCTTCAATATATTAATGTCATAACAAGACATAACAATAACTGTGCTAACAATTCCCGGAAGCAGGATCTATTAAGGTTTAGAATAATCAGCTACAGTGAATATCATTCTGTATCAGACTGGATCATTGTTTAAGAATCCTTAACATATTTCAATATCTCTCTAAAGGAGGTAACTTTAGAAAAATAGATCTATACAGTGGTGCATTGTCTTTAATAACCCAAACTTCTTTGAAATAACATCTTCCTGACATGGATATTCAAAATCCCTCCATTAAGCACAAAGGAACAATTTGTTCTTTGATCTAATGAAAATCTAATCTGTTATCACTTAATTCTGGTTTTGAAGCAGCATTTTTAAATAACTTTTCATTAACTGGAATGCCTTTTCTCCCTTAGGTTAAAAATGTATTTGTCCTATTCTGACACATGGTATTTCTTGTTTCTTAAAAGATAACAATAATCATTTGTGTGGCAGTCTTATGATAATTAATGGTGCCCATCAGTCAGAAAAAGACAAAAGACAAAATGAGTGCTGTAAAATAAAATTCTGCAGTCATTTATTTCTTCATTTAATTTTAATTGAAATTACACTCTCCTCTCCTTAAACACAAGACCTTGTTTCTTAAAAACTGTCCTGACTGGTGAAATTAAAATCTTATTGGAATAATATTAGAGCAAATAAATAAAACTCGGTTTATTAAAATACTATAACTTTTTTTAAACCTCCAATAAGATAATATCAAAACAAAGAAACAGCATTAAAGAAAAATAGCCTGATGCCCCCCCCCAACTATTGTACAGAAGGGCCTTAAAAATCTGGCTCTTTGCCTAGGTCTTTTGGTGAGGGAGACTTTTTGCTTTGTTCCTGTCCAGTCTATTAGTCTTGTCATATTTTATTTTTTTTACTGGTTATTATTTCATTTCCCCACTTTTAGTTGTTATGAGCCACCCAGAGTCATTGGGAGTTGGGTAGCATACAAATTTGATAATTAAAAGATAAACAATTAACAAATGATAATAAAAGAAACATTAAATACACATTTATTACTGTGGTAATGCAGATTATGATGACAGTGATAATGATGGTGAATGGAGAGGGAAAAACTTCATTATTTGGGGAAAGGTAACTTCTCTAAAGGGCCTACAGTAGTGACAAAGGATAACATGGGAAGAGGTGTGAAGGCATCCCTGTGTGCAAATGAAAGGAAAGGCACAAGGACCAGTTTAAAGATTTTCATTCGGTGTCAGAACACAATCCTTCAGATGAATGTTTCTCCAGCTTCAATTTTTACACTAGCTGTGTTCTCAGCTCGCACACATATCTACAAGATGCCTTATCTCACAAGCTTGAATTTGATATTTCTGGTGCTTTCCCCCTACTACAATCTTGAAATCTGATAGGTTTGTCTTATCCTACCCCTCACTTCCAGAAGGAACATTGGAAAGGGAATCAGGAAGTAGATCTGTTGAATAGTATTTACTTACACAACAAAAAAACACATCAGGGATCAAATAAATGACCTCTAGCACAACAGACAGATTCTTCTTTATTTTCAGTAATTGAAGGACCTTTGTTTCACAATGTTCATGTATATGTTCCTATGAGGGAAGATGTATCACCACTTTGCCATAACAATAAAACTTCACAACATGGGGAGAAAAACAATAGGACATTTTTTTTTCTTCTTCTTTTGGAACAGGAGATTGGACATCAATTAGACATCTTGGCTCTCAATTTACAACCAGGTTCTGGAAAGCCCTCTTTTGCTTGCTAAATAGTCATACTCATTTGTCATTGTTTCATCATTCACAACTGAATACATAATCAGAGAAAATTAATGTGATGTTGCAGCAATTTTTGCATTGTTACTTTTCCCACCAACAGGACAATTGGCCTGATTTGTTGTCATTTGCAGAATTTGCATATAACGACTCTCTGCATTCCTTAGTCGGCATGTCTCTCTTTCAAGCAGTTTATGTCTATAATCTTGGCTGTTGAACAGTCCTGCCTCTATGGTTCCATGAACCTCTGATTTTGGATAATTTTGGAAAGAGAGAAAGAGTACAGAGCTACTTAAATTAACAGCTAGATTTAGCCAAGGCTATACAGAAATGTACAATAGAGCACCCAATTCAAGAAAGTTTGTTGTGGGCATTTATTGTAGTTTTCCACTGAATTTTTTCCTTCATCCAAGAAACCAGACTTGAAGTTTATCAGCTCTTTCACTGTCACAGACCAGTTCAATCTGTGACCTTCTGTTTGCAACCATCCACCTCAATGAAAGTATGGACAGTGTTTTACCATTCTCTTCTTGTTAACGAGGGACTTCTCTGTCCCTTACATTCAGCACTTTCCCCTCACTCACTGGTTCTCATAGCCAGGGAATATAAGGTGAAATATAATATTTTGTATTCTAGGCACAGCAGGGGGATGCTTCACATTAAATTCATCAGAAGGGTTACTTTGACCCATAGAGAACCTGGGAAGTGGCAGAGAACATAACTAGCTCAGTTTCATATAATTTTTATTAAGAATCTTAAGAGGAGATAAAAGTTAGCAAGAACTAATATAAAGAAAACAAAGAATGAAATGGAAGGGAGTGGAGTGGAGTGGAATGGAACAGAACAGAATAGAATCTTTATTAAGTTATATAACTATATCAAATACTTAAAACTGATTCAAAAATACAACTAGATACAAAGAAAGCAACAGGCAAGATATTGTCTTTTCTCTAATCAAGGAAGTCACTTTAGTGATATCTACAAGTTCCATCATCTTCACCAGCCATTCTTCCATTGTGGGTAGTGACAAAGCTTTCTACTTCTGTGTGCATAATAAAGTGACAAATCTTTATAAAAATAAAGTTCCATGACTTTTTACCCAGATGTTTGTCTATCAGTCCTGTCTGGTTTCAAATGTATACTAACCTTTAAGATCCTCTGATTAGTGTATGTAGTTGTAATCAGTGGCTCTTGCTGGGCAATTGGGGGTTGGGCACATATTCTAGTCTCATCTAATTTTTCCATCTCAGACTTGTGCATTGAACTTGGCAAGCTGCCCGGCCAAGCTTCACATTCAGAACATGGGTGACTTTGATGGGGAAGTTTGTCTTGTGACAAAATGAAGGTTTGACTTGGAAATGAGAGGGGAATATTGAACTATTACTGAAAAATGTCAAATTCAGGTTTGTGTGATTGAGCATGAGAAGGAAACTCAAAAGAATTCACATTCATTAGGTTAGATATAAGCTGACAAAGAAAAGGGCTTTCACATTTCTGTTATAATATCCTCATCCCATTAAAGTATTTTTCAAAGCTCCTGACAATTTCTATTTTCTGATTTTGCCTTCCTAAAAGGGCAGATGAAAAGTGAGATTTTTTTTTTTTCAAATAGGAAACAGCAGCACAGCTCAGTGTACCTCTAATTCTATATTTATTCTTGAAAATATATTATTTCTGTCATTGTTCGTCCCTGGTAAAAATTAAACAGATCACTTCAAACCCATAGTATATCAGAATGGTGGTAACATCGGTTTAAAATATCGGTGCTATAGACAAATGTGCTGACAATATTAGATCATGAGGAACTCTGGCTACTTATAGCTATGATTCAGCAGCTGTTGTACAATCATGATAAATCGGTAAAACACTATCTACTATTTCACCTCATATATCTTCTTGATTGCATTGAAGCTTGGCTACCAGCTTCAATGTCTTGGTACAAATGTATAATACTCTGCCTTGCTGGTGAACAGATAACTGTAATGAAGATAAATCATGGCTCTTTCTAGCAAATGCCTTTTCATTGACATTTACTGATCTTGCATCCAAAGCCTTGCATTCAAAACCTACCTGCACCCAAAGCCTACTTCTTTTCTTTCTTCAGAAAGGAAGTAGAAAAATATTTAATATAGAAAGTATATTGTAGCTGTGGTGGATATAGACCATTTCAAAAAGATACAGTGAAAAGCATGGAGGGATGGGTATAGTGCCTGTTTTCTCAGATTTTTAAATCAACAGTTTCTTTTTCTGGATCACATGACAGCTGGAAAGAGCAATCATGTAATCACAGGAGAAAAAAAATGGAACTGCTTTAATAAGTTACAAGCAGGTGCTGTGTCAAATACTGCATGTTTAATTTTAGCCTCTCAAGAAGACCAGGCAGGAAACACAACAAAAGAAGCTAATCTATTTTATTATAAGGCTACATTAACAGAATCTTGCAAGTCTGAAAGTATAAATCTCCCACCTGATGAGTTAGAGCAGATTCCTTTCTAAGCTTTTTTCTCTGTCTGTTACTCAGTTGCAACTCCTCCCTTTTTTATCTGATCTTTCCCTAGGCAGCATCTCTTTCCCCCATCTTCCAAGGTAATTCTCACATACATACATATATTCTCACACACATACATCCAGCTACTATTTGAAATCACATTCCAAACACTGCACTAGTGAGTATATTAATGACACAACAAAATCACATTTGAATTGAGAGGAAGAATGATATATATATCAGACATGTCAAACTCGCAATGTCATGTGACGTCGCGTGACGTATTGGCACTGTTTTGCCATTGCCGGCAATGGGATGGGTGTGGCTTCCGCATGATGCATCCAGCCTGCGGGCCGGCAGTTTGACACCCCTGATATATGTAGCGCTACCTCCTCAGAGGCCGCCAATGCCCAGGCCCTCCCGGCCACGTCCCCCCTTGTCCAGCCTTGCAGCAATGTTCTTTAGAGATCGATGAGATGTCTTACAACCGGAACTCACGCAGCATTAATGGGTGGCAGGCTCTTCTTGTTGAAGCAGGACTTTCAGGCACGAACTTAACCAGTCACAGTGGTTG
>NW_015386988.1:711076-724359 GCF_001527695.2 Protobothrops mucrosquamatus
AATAAAAAAAAAATTTGGAAAAAAAAAAAAAAAACCAATGCAATTTAACAGGCTTTAACTTATAATCTTGGTGATTAAGTTTATACAAAAAAGTTGCATAGTAATAGTTACACATGGATTCTTAGTTTTACATTATACAATTTAGACTGTAGTTATATTACACAATGCATTCCATTCAACATTCATGTTCCATATTAGAACAATATGGCTTTCCCTTACAAAATAGATTGTTCTGAAATATAGCACTTCTACAAAGCTATATAATTACCATGACTGAGTTCTAAAATTAGGAGTTTGATGATGGAAGAGGCAGTTGCTGGACTATTCCTCTACTTGTATTTATTGTAGTAGCAGATAGCTTGAATCTGGACATAATTTCAAGAGCAATTCTTTATTTTTAAAGGCTATAAGCAGATTTGAATCAACACAAAGGTACCAGGTTCAAACTGTAATGATACAAAAATAATTAAATATGCTGCATTAACAGAGGGATAGAATCAAGATCATGTGAAGTGTTAATACCACTTAACAATGCCTTGGTAAGGCCACACTTGGAATACTGCATCCAGTTTTGGTCACCATGATGTAAAAAAGATGTTGAGACTCTAGAAAGAGTACAGAGAAGAGCAACAAAGATGATCAGGGACTGGAGGCTAAAACATATAAGGAACAGTTGCTGGAATTGGGTATGTCTCGTTTAATGAAAAGAAAGACCAGGGATGACATGATAGCAGTGTTCCAATATCTCAGAGGCTGCCACAAAGAAGAGGGAGTCAAGCTATTTTCCAAAGCACCTGAAGGCAGGGCAAGAAGCAACAGATGGAAACTAACCAAAGAGAGAAGCAACCTAGAACTAAGGAGAAATTTTCTGACAGTTAGAACAATTAATCAGTGAAACAACCTGCCTCCAGAAGCTGTGAATGCTCCAACACTGGAAGTTTTTAAGAAGAGACTGGACAGCCATTTGTCTGAAATGGTATAAGCTTTCCTGCCTGAACAGGGAGTTGAACTAGATGACCTCCAAGGTCATTTCCAACATTATTATTATTATTATTATTATTATTATTATTATTATTATTATTATTATTATTATTATTATTATTACTACTACTACTACTACTACTACTACTACTACTACTACTACTACTACTACTATTATTATTATTATTATTATTATTATTATTATTATTATTATTATTATTATTATTATTATTATTATTATTATTATCCCAATGTGAAGCACAGCCTTTTTTACTAATGTTTTGATGTCAAATGCAAGTACTTAGGTCATCTGGTTTGCATCATGACATGTTTTGTCACTTGTCAACTCCCTAACCCAGTGGTGGGATTTAGCCGGTTCGCACCACTTCGGCAGAACCGGTAGCTAATTTTTTGTTGCCCAGGCCCATAATGGACTTCTGGAAGCAGCATCCACACAGAGAACCGGTTGTTCACATATTTGAATCCTACCACTGCCCTAACACCATTTCCCTGCATGTCTATAGGCCAGGACAACTGAATCACTATCTTGGAAAAGTGAAAAACAGATAGCTGCTTGCTTGCTGTCGGTTACAAGTAACCAGGAACAAGAGTTGAGTACAAAGCACTAAAAGTTTATTACATGCTAGCTATACACATAAATCTGATCTCCTAATGGTTAAACCAAATTTGCATTAGATAAGGATCAACAGAATTCATGGGGAGGGGGCTAGACTTGGGTCTCTTGTGGCTGCACAGTGATTCGCAACTATGACATATTTAACCCCACTCTCAGGCTCATCCTTCTTATCGCCTCTGCTTTCCTTCCTTCCTTCCTTCCTTCCTTCCTTCCTTCCTTCCTCCCTTCCTTCCTCCCTCCCTCCCTCCCTCCCTCTTTCTTTCTTTCTTTCTTTCTTTCTTTCTTTCTTTCTTTCTTTCTTTCTTTCTTTCTTTCTTTCTTTCTTTCTTTCTTTCTTTCTTTCTACCATTGCCATCTGTAGTAATCCCATTCATCAACTCTAGAATTAAAGAAGGAATTTTGAAATCTACATTACACACTATCTTAGAGATGTCTCCAGGTACATAAACTAAACCATCCTCTTCTGCAATTAGAAATCTAGTTATGCAATACAGTCTAACTAATAGCAGAGTTTATACTTACTGTGACAATGTTGATATGTCAAAATGTGCATTTGACAAACTCCATCCTTTCATACTTGCATCCTGGCACCAGATGCAAATTGGAAAGTCATGTGGTTTGCATTGTGACACACCTTTTTTCATTTGTTCCTTTGCTTCCCCTGTGGCCATTTATGGAACATAGTTATTTGCAACACCTTAAAACTAAAACCAATTTTTCCATTGTGTGGCTCCAGCATTTCTGAACATTACATTGCTGTTAAAAACAATTTCCACTCTGTTTTTTCAGCAGGAGACTAGGGGTAGGGAATAAAAAAGTTAAAATCAGTTTCTCAAAGGAATGCTATTATTCTTATGCTAATTGTGAAATGAAAAATTTCTGCTCCAATTCAGATAAAGCACCTGTCAACTGACACATATGACACTAGAATTGTTTGCAATGACTTTGAAGTCATAACAGACCGTTTAAATATGTCTTCATCTGATGGCTGAAGAAAATCAAATGCAAAAATTTCTATGCAGCAAAACAAGAGGTCAGTCTTATGAACAGCATCATTAACTCATCCAATGTGCTTCTCTATAAACCTCTAAATCCGAAAAGTTTAAGTGCAATCTTTGCAATGCAGCCAGAACTATAAAGAAATTTGACAGATTTCCCAATCTCATTAAGATGTGGACAGTTAAAAATATATGTTGCCAGAAAAAAATACATCCTTTTTCCTTGTGACATTTTAAAACAAATCTGAAAAATGTATGTCTAAATACTTCTCCAGAAACTGAGTACTTTGGCAGGTACATTTTGCCTCTTCACTACAATAATGTGTCCAAGCGGTGGTGGGATTCAGCCAGTTCGCACCACTTCGGCAGAACTGGTAGCTAATTTTTTGTTGCCCAGGCCCAGAATGGACTTCCAGAAGCAGCATCCACACAGAGAACTGGTTGTTCACATATTTGAATCCCATCACTGTGTCCAAGCAGTTCCTAGCTTAGATTCCATAATATTAAACAGAAGCTGGATTGCACAGAATGTATCTCCCTCTCCCTCTCCATCCATCTAGATCAGAGTTCCCCGACCTTTTTGGCTGTGCGGACAGGCGGGGGTGAGAGGTGATGGTTTTGCATGAACAGCAGGCACTCGGCTTCTGTGTGAGTGGTGGGCACATGAGTCTCCCATTTGTGCAAATGGAAGGGCCACTACTGAGTGCCACTTCTCCATTAATCCTACTCTTCGTCATATAATTTCAATTGCCATGCAACGCGGACATATAAGACGACTGGTGGGGAAAAAAAATCTTCCCATTCCCTTTCTACATAGAACTATCCAATAAATGGGTAATTCATTAAACTTCCAAGTATGTTATTATTATTATTATTATTATTTTAATTTGTATACCGCCCTTCTCCCATAGGACTCAGGGCGGTTCACAGCATATTAAAAACAAATAATAAACACAAAATACAAAAAATTACAAAATACAAAAATACAGAAAATATACCAGTTTTCTTTCCATAATAAACATAATAGCAATCAGTTGCTCAAGGATTTATGACAACTGAAGAGATAGTGTTCACAAACCGATTCACTTTAAAGTGCTCTTTCAAAATGTTTTATCACAAAGTAATAAAGTATAGGTCCACACAAATGGAAGTAAAGGCTATGTTGACAGACAAGTATGCATTCAAATAACAACCATGGTTACAGCAGTAAATGTTTTGTTAACTTGACATTCTAGTGATCTTTAAAGCCAGTTATTCTGACATTAAATAAATTGTGGTTGCTAACTATAACTTTAAAACATTATAGATCTGTAGGTACAATCAATTTAAAACTTATTAAGCTTAATTAATATTTTAACTCAACCACTATTGATTGTTTTTTAAAAGTATGTTAAAATGTGCTTTGCAAGTAACCTTAAATTATGGCAAAGATGCATTTTAAATAATTCACAGGGTTGCCTCCCCGCCACAGCTAGGCACAGTAATCAACTATGCATTTCTATGAAAAGACATTGGAGAATACCAAAGTGGCAGAAATAAGATAATTGGAGGATGTCAAATAGCATACAAATCCTCTTATGCACATATATAGAAAGGACAATCCCTAGATTGTCCTTTCCTTTATTATGATAGTATGTCCTTTTCAAGAGATAGTAATCCATTCGGTCCTGGTGATTTGAAGTCATCTAGGGTGGGCACGTGCTCACTTACCATTTTCTTGCCTATCTTAACTTGTATTCCTAATCTGTTTTTTATAGTACTGTTTTTGATAGGTTGGACTGTTTTTTTTCCTTTTGTGTAAAGACAGATGAAAAAAATGAGTTAAGCAGTTCTGCTTTCTCCCTTCTTGCCACTTTCCCCCATTAATAGTCCAATCATTTTCTTGACTTTTTTCTTGTTTTTTATATGTTGAAAGAAGGTTTCCTTGTTGTTTTTGACTTTTGTTGAAAGCCTTAGTTCAGTGATGGCGAACCTTTTAGAGACTGAGTGCCCAAACTGCAACCTAAAACCCACTTATGCATCCTCGAGTGCCGGGTGGGTGTGGCCCATTGGCTGGGTGTGGCCAATTGGGTGGGCATGGCTGCTGTTGTAATGGCAGACTGGGTGGGACTAAAAAGTTCAGTCAATCAATTCCAACTTTGCAAGATCTTTTTTTTCCCCGCAAGAAGTTGAAATTAACTGATTGATTGAACCTTTTCTTTTTTGCACATGGCGGCAGAGGCCTAAAGCGAAAAGGTTTTATAAAACCCAGCTGAAGGCCTAGGACTGGGGTGACGGTGCATGTGCCCACAGAGAAGGCTCTGAGTGCCGCCTCTGGCACCCGTGCCATAGGTTCGTCACCACTGCCTTAGTTCATTTTGAGCCTTAGCTTTCCTCACTTCATCTTTGCAAACTTGGGCTATTTGCTGATATTCTGCCTTAGTTATGTGCCCCTCTTTCCACCTGTTATACTTGTCCTTTTTGTCGTTCAATTTATCAGAGAGTACTTTATGCAGCCATGCTGGTTTCTTTTGAGAGATTTTATTTTTCTTCTTCATTGCTATTGTGCTTGGTTAGGCTTTTATAATCTCACTTTTCAAAGTTTCCCAAGCTTCTTGGATTGTTTTCCCCTTGAGGATTCTCATCCATGAAATCCTTCCCTAAGAAACTTAGCTCTCTCTAAGTTTCTTGAAATTAACTCTCTTAAAGTCCAAGACTCTAGTTTGACTTTGTTCTATTGTTTGTGCTTGCATAACGTTGAATTCCAATATTGCATGATCACTCTCCCCCAAGGTTCCTGTAGCTTCAACACCTTCTATAGTTTCATCTCAGTTAGTGAGAATTAAGTTTGATATGGCTGATCCCCTAGTGCCCTTCCTTACTTTTGGGCAACAAAGTTATCTGCTAGGTTTGTCCGGAACCTATTTGATCTTCTGCTTGGTGCACAGTTTGTCTTCCAGTTGTCTTTCAGGGTAGTTAAAGTCCTCATTTACTATTGTGATGTGCTTCCTACATACCTTAGTTAACTGACTAGCAAAAAGTTCATCTATTTCCTCTGTTTGGTTGGGTGGCCTATGGTATACACCTCTGGCAATGTCATTTTCTCCCCTTTTATATTGACCCAAATGCATTTAAGATAGTTTTCATCATTGTGCTCTATTTCTGTAGACATGTAGTTCTTATAAATAGTACAACTCCACCTCCTCTTTTATTTGGTCTGTTTCTTTTAAATAATTTAAATCCCTCTAGCTGTTTATTCCATTTGTGGGTTTCATCCCACCAAGTTTCCGTAATGGCAACAATATCATATCTGCCCTCATTTACTTAAATTCCTAATTCGCTCTGTTTATTCCTCGTATTGTCTTTTATTCTCCTTATATTTTATTTCACTTTTGGAATAAATTGGACTTAAATCTAAAAGCAAAAATGCTGAGTTACAAAAGTCTCTTTCATGGAATTCCAGGTTTAGTTTGAATTAGAATATCCATGTAAATGTGCTTATATGAAAGTGAACATTTGGATGAAGTTCCTGTTGTTGAAAGGTAGAAATTTGTATGAAAGTGAGTAGCCTCACCAACTTGACCTTCTAAACGTTGAATATATGTTACTTTTTCAAATTCAAGTTACTTTTTCAAATTCAAGTTACCAAGGGAGATTCAAATGCCATCTGAATAAAGGCTTGAATTTGCCTTGGAAATGCATTTGCCCCATTACAGAGAAAGAACAAAGCAATCACTGGTTATTTTAAGTGAATGGATTGTTTAATGCTAATGGATTTATCTGAAATAATCTCTTCCACATCGTTATTTTATTTTACAGTTATTTATAAAAATATTCCTGGATATTTTTGACTCATGATCAGAAGGATTTTTATCTAATCATATTGTAATTAGATTCTGCCTTTTCTAGGGCAATAGAATTTTAAAACAGCACGCGGAGTGTCAGGAGAAATTAGTTAAGTCATATTCTTTCAATGAAAACTTTTTCCATATTACCCATCAACAATTAAATCATTTTGAGTTTTCACTCACTTTAGGTTTTTTTTTAAAATGCTCCTCTCCATTTTCCCTTTATGAATTTCTATGTTACCTTTAATAATTGTGCTATGAATTCCAAATGTTTTTAAGCCAGGATTTGAAGCTTTTGCAGTGTGAATTATGAAAGACATATAAGGCTTTGAAGACCAAATAATGGTTCAATTCTTAATCAATTCTCTAAGGGATTCCTCAGTACTAAAAAAATACATGTGAAGGTAAAATTGAAAAAGGGCTCAGCAGCCAATTCAAATGAAATCTGAATCACTTTCAAAATTCAAACGCACTTGCTTTGTTTTATTTTTCTTGGATTCTTGTTATCTGAAAGGCTATCTAAGTAATGCTGTTTTTCTTCAATAAACTATGCATTAGGAATTGAACTTTTTCTCTCTCTTTGCAGGTGAATTACCTTTGGATTTTCATTACTTGAGAAGATCAATGGCCTTTAAATTTTGTTTTGCTTTTTTGCTGAACCTCTTTAGCAAGAGTGTGTGGCTATCCAGAATAATAAAAAAAGTTAGTTCCAGTTTCCAAAGCATTGTAAAAAATCTTATTTCTTTGCTATAAAGAATTAGCATAATGATAAAAGACAGACTAGGCAAACAATAGCTTTTCATTGTTACTATGTTAAAGCAGCTACTTGTTCTTTGAATTAGTAGTTCACATATCTGAAGTTGCTGCAAGGTAGAAAGGGATAGCACCAAAGCATTTTATTTTAGTTCTTCGTAAGTCTTTTAATATTATTTTTATTGAGTATATGTGAATATGTCAATTGCCTCCCATGGGAAATATTTGATTTGAGGTGACATTTAGACTCTGAATAAAGTGTGAATGCTGATTCATTTATGAAAATCATCATTCAATGAAGCAGTCTTGGGAATGGATAGAATTCCTCAACTGTACATTCTACTAGGGTTATTGTTTACATGCCCAGCCAAGTCATGGCCAGCTTCATCCTGGATACAGATTCTGAAATGAGACTTCAATCAGTGGGCCTGTTTCTACAACCTTCCTATCCAAAACTGCACAAAATCATCTCTTTTCAGTCTTTTCTGAGAAAGGTAAGAAAGATATATGATTATTTCTGGGCCTATGGAGAGCCTGGAAAGTTAGGCTTGAATTCTCTACCAAAACAATCCTGATTTTGGCCTTGTTGTAATGAAGAAGAAGTCAATCTTCCAGATACCATTTCTTCAAAGTCTCCTAGACTTCTTCAAGCCACAGTTCCAACTGCTTCCTTTGCTTACCCTTTCATATATAGACTGCCAGACTCTTGGGCAGTTGCCTTAAACCAGAAATAAATACTTGTCCCCAGCACAGATCACAGACTTCTTTAGCAAGATTATATTGGAGTGAAAGGAATATGGTTACCAAAATTTAAGCAAATGAACTATTTTCCATTTACAACTAATTTATCTCCAACCAAGTTAGAGTGGAATTGTTTGCAGTTATTTTTAATGGTTTTTATGTGAAATGAGGAAACAGATCTTTTTACTGACATTAATTAGTTTTCATGCTTCTATTTACAAAACCATCCTCAAACCAACCTTTGTAGTTATTTTTCCCTCAAGATATCAGGAATATCTCAAACAAAACTTTCTGAAGGGTCCATCTTTTCTCCACCTTTCCCATGTATGGATTCTGAAAAAAACCAAAGGCTTTGCCCACAGGAAAAGGTGAGAGTTAGCCAATATTGGTTGCATTACTTGAGATTCAGAATATTCAATACCTCTTTACTGGTAGACTGTATTTACTTTCATTCATGCAAACTCCCACAAAGCACCATTACTATATTGAGCACTAATTTAATTTGAGATGCAAGTTAGAAAATCCTGTTTTAGACATTTGTTTATAAAGCACATTATCAGAAGAAGTCTATATGTGACTTCTTGGTTTATTAATCCAATTTACATTAATCCAATTTACATGGTTGTCCATCTATCCATGAAACTCTATATAGCAAACAAGACAAATATAAGTCATTAAACTAAACCCACACATGCATACACACACACACACACAAACACAAATAAACTATATTAAGTCTAAGCAAAGCCACAAAACTGCTAATCACATATTTCCATACATGCTAATGTGTAGAGGAATTCCGACTGCAAATGTCTAGAACATTAGTACTTGAAATCTACCATATACTTTTGGAACAAAATAAAAATAGTAATAACAAAATTTTTGTAATAATCTTAAACTGTGTAAAATCTTATAACTTTAGAAGGAAAAGAAAAAGTATTACAATTGGGTACTTCTTCTTTCCCTTGAGTAATATTTAACATAGTTATGAACTGCACCCTGTTGCCTACATATGGGGCAAGATATACTAAAGCTCAGAAAAAAATAGTTCTTTATCATTAGAAAATATATTCAGTATTTTAAATTAGGTAGGGACAATTTTGAATAAAAAGAAATATGCACCAGAACTGGGTGGCATTTGTTATTCCTCTAGAGTCCTAATATATCCTTTTTATAGTGCAAAGTCTGCAACTAGGAAGCTGTTGAACAAGAGGCCTATATTTTTGAAGAATATAAGCTTATTCAAAAGAGAAGAAATATAAGAAGAGGATTAGATCAATCATTTTTCTAAAGAAACATATATCTACTTTTTACAACCTGTCCTCCATTGCCATTCTATTTGTGGAGGATGGTACATCTATTACAGAATATTGAACTGGACAAACTTTGGTTACTTAAACAATAATGAAATTAACCTCTTGATTAATTGACTGCACATCCATCATTAGTGTACGGCTTAAAATGATTATTTTCCTCCAAAAAGCACTTCATTGCTGTTCTCAAGAATATGGTTGGGAAGTAATCAGTCTGATTAAGTCTTTGGATTAAAGGTAGTTGTAAGGCAACTCTTACTCACCACTGGCCAGTGTGCTGCTAAGTTGTTATTTAGAAAGACTCCATTTTCCTGCTCCTAAAGACTATTTGCTGGATGTGAAACAACAGAGATGTGATGACTTTCAAGTAGTTAAGCCTCGCTCAAGTTCCTAGAGTCATTTTGAAATTATTCTCAAAGAAGTACCTGCTCAGTTTGTCACCTTTGGTATAGCCTTGTTTTACAGATCAGTGTTATAAAGGCTAAGCTCACAGTTTGACTTAAGAGGAAGTGGTCTTCCGTTTGATGCCAAATTCAGGCAATATGAACTCCCAAGTGCATGTCAATTCTGCACTCCAATGAGTTTAAAGAAGTCTCTTGAAAACTCTGATTAGAATCTATTGCAGCTCTAGGGGAAAAAAATATAGAACAACTTGCTTTATAACAGAGAGCTTTACTAGGTCATGTATTGACATGCATTGATTATGTAGCCATGCCTTAATGCTCTATTTGCCCTGGCATCAGTTTAGCAAAGCTTTGTGCCGTAACCTTGCTTATCTTTGCTGATGACATGAAAAGTACCATATTCAGAGCATAAGGAAGATTGGTTGTAGATTAGTGGGCATTTTTGCCTCCAGTTTCCTGAAAGAATGAGAAGCTTATATGTTAGAAGTAAAATATATTTTATTCACTATGTTCCCTCTCTGTCTTGATTTGCCAACCTCTTTCTTCTTTCCTGTTATTCTGGCTATCAGAGAACCAACCCTGAAACAACTAGGGAATAGGTCCTTTTTGATTCATGGCTTCTCTCTGTTGATAGAGAGAGGGATATATTCAGTAATAAACATGCTTTACTTTTAAAGTTATTTTCTTTTTCTTTTTTAGTGAAGCAAGCTGTCAAAATTGCTTACCGAAATATTATATCCAGCCAGAATAAGTCTACTACTAGAACAGAATGAATGACATGGTGGCCATATAGAATTTTTCAGGTAGCATTCCTGATTAAAGCTAAAGTCTTCCCTGATTTTATATGGTTCAAATCTTCCCAAAGATTTCTGACAAAAAGAAGGAAACATAAACGTTAGAAATTTGCTCATCCCATAATGGAAACAATCAAAATCACCACCACCAGCACCTCCTCCTCTTCCTCCTCCTTCTCCTCCTCCTCCTCCTCCTCCTCCTCCTCCTACTACTACTACTACTACTACTACTACTACTACTACTACTACTACTATTACTACTACTCTTCTGCCTCCTCCTTCTTCCTCCTTCCTCCTTCCTTCTTGTCAAGGGAGATACAATGTTCTGATTCTTGTTCTTCTAGTGGCCTCAGCCATTGTTATTTGATGTTGTGTTTTTGATGTCTTTCATGATCTTCTAGGTCTGCTTTGTGTTCTTTGGCTTTCTCCTTTTTTTGTATATGCCTTGTATGTATGGACTCAAAACATTTATTTTGAATTAACTTAGTCTGAATGAAGCTTTTTGTTGCTCTTTTGTTATTGTTTGAGTAGGTTAAAAATGAAGAGGCAGGGAGAAAGTCCTTAAGGTAATGTATCACATATCATGTAGAAGATCACATTATAACAAGCATCACTGAAGATTTTTAAGAAGATGCTAGACAGTCACTTGTCTGAGATGGTACAGGTCCTCCTGTTTGAGCAGGGGACTGGACTAGAAGACATCCAAGGTCCCTTCCAGCTCTATTCTATTCTAAATCTCAGCAAACTAAAAAAATAAAATGAGAAAAGGGAATGTTTTATTTTCAAAGCATGCATAATGTTACCAGCTACCATATGTACAAAGTTCTTTCAAGGAAGAGAAAATAATTTTAGTGTGAGAAAGAAAACCCTCTCATTGATGACCTTGCCCCCCCCCCAAATATAGACATGTGAGAGAGTTAACAAAGGGGGGAGGAAACACATGCTTTGGGGAAATTTACTGTGAAAACTTTAGGTTTTCTTTTCTTTCACCCCTTGTTGCCTTGCCCAAAGATCCTTTAATTGCATAGGTCTTTGTGGAAAAAAACTACAAATTGAATCCCACCACATTGATGGGGAAATGGAAAATGGTAGAAAAAGAAAGGAGGTAGGAAATAATAATTTTTTATTACTACATCTCAGGTGTCTCTCAAATTAAAGAACTTGAAAATTTACAGCTTCTGCTTCTATTTACTGCTTTTCTAGACTCTGTTTTTTAATAGCAAATGTGTGTAGTGTTAGATTTTATATTATATTTATAAAGATAGCAAAGGAGCAGTATTTCTCATTTACAACAAAGCATATAAATATGACTAATCATAAAAAGATTCAGTAGTGCTATGGAAAAAGTTAACTTCCTTCTTGCTTTTCACATGTTTTCTGCTATTTTAGGGCCCAACTGCAAATAAGATGAATATAATATTTATACCATAGAGTCTTCTTTTCATCAAATAGGAAAACTTTTTATTTCTAGAGCATTCAGTGCTAGTGTTCAAATAGGTAACTTAGAAGTGTTTTGAAAATCCAGCTAATCATATTTCCGATTACAACTATGGGTTTTGCATTGGAATCAACAAAGAGTCTTTCATACGTTTTTCATTTAAACATAAATACAGTCAACTGACTATCATGGTTTAGATAAACCATTTCCATAAACCTTTTATCATTCCCAGAATTCCTAGTCATTAAGGAAATTGCCATCTCAGTATATTTGAAGAAAACACAGTGAAAGTTGAACTTCCTGGTATGATGATTCAGAATATAGAAGAACTTTTCTCCTTGATTTTGGAAACTAGGAGCTGACACTGAGGATGAAGCATTTCTTAATGGTGAGATCAATCAATCAGTGGAATAGCTTGCATTCAGAAGTTGCGGGTGCTCCATCACTGGAGGCTTTCAAAAAGAGACTGGACAACCATTTGTCTGATATGCTATAGAGTCTCCTGCTTGAGCAGGAGGTTGGACTAGAAGACCTCCGATGTTCCTTCTAACTCTATTATTCCATGTTCTATGTTCTATCCCAATAAGCAACTTCTCAGGAATTGGTCATACAGTCCCTAAGGCACAATGCAGGTTGCTTTTTTTTTTTTTAGTGTACGGCATACATAGCCAAAGAAGTCTACAATGCTTTTTACCATAGAATAGTTCTGGCAGCCTGAGATTGCTAGCTCGTTCATTCACACATAGGCATTATCAACAGTGTTTGTGTGTGTGTGTGTGTGAATTAACTTTGTATCAGCTAGCTAGCTAGCAGGATTCAGGGGATGTTGGTTCATCCGGACTTTCTTTCACCGATCATGTCTTGCATCCAGGCAGGAATGCTGCTAGTACAGGTTGCTGATATCAGCAGAGGACAATCACTAATCAGATTGTATCCAAGTTGGAAAGTTTGTAAGCCGCACCAGAGCAGATGGTAGTCCGAATTCAATATAGCATGCAAAGGGAGGATAATATTGGTAGGTCTCAAGTTCTGCTTTAAGTAAGAAATGAACACAGAGATAAGAAGAGATAAATCAAGAGGAATGACATGAAAGTATGGTGCCTTCCCAAAATGGGGTGAGTGGGTGTTAGGGATGAGTAAATAAAAGCAAGTCACGTGTTCCAAGGGTCTATTTTAGAAGAATGAAAAAAAGGAATGATGCAGGCATTCACAAAATGGTGGCAGTTGCAAGTAGGTCCAGATATTGTTACTGAAGGAAATACAGTTTGATGCTATGAGGGAAATTTTTAGCATCGATTTTAGTTATTATTTTAAACATAATGAACTTAACTCCTTTAACATGTTTTCGGGACAATTGCCTATGACTTCCCTTTCACAGTCTGACTAGAAAATTATTT
>NW_015386988.1:724942-730226 GCF_001527695.2 Protobothrops mucrosquamatus
TGCAGGCATTCACAAAATGGTGGCAGTTGCAAGTAGGTCCAGATATTGTTACTGAAGGAAATACAGTTTGATGCTATGAGGGAAATTTTTAGCATCGATTTTAGTTATTATTTTAAACATAATGAACTTAACTCCTTTAACATGTTTTCGGGACAATTGCCTATGACTTCCCTTTCACAGTCTGACTAGAAAATTATTTAAAAAATGTTCCCAACCATCTGGAGTAAGGTTTGAGAGACCATGGCTGGTCCATATTCATAGATTGTTAAGCCCAGTGACAGGAAGTTGCCTGCTATGTTTTGGAAATTTTTATATTTCTAAACCATTTTATAGGTATTTAGTTAATCATAAATTCATGGAAATCTAAATCTGGTTTTTATGTTACAGATTTACCACAATTTGATTCTTAAGGGCATTGATTTTTAAAAAAGTACCTTAATTGGTGCAATGTTATCTTTAAATATTTCCACTTTTTGGATATAAGATTCTGTCAATGACCTTCCTGTGTAGATAGTCATGACCACTTAAGTGTTCAAACTTAATACTGTCTTGAAAAAAAGTGACTTATAACTGGTCCTCACACTTACGACCACAGCACCCCTGTGGTCACATAATCAAAATTAGGTTTGTATTTACAATGGTTGCAGCATTCCAGGGTCACATGATCACTATTTATGTACTTCCCATGCGACTTCTGACAAGCATTGTCAGTGGGGAAAGTCAGGAACTGCATGATTCACTTAACAACCATGGTAAAAAAGTTGATAAAATCAGTCACAATTCATTTTATGGCTGCATCGCTTAGCAACAGAAGTTCAGAAATTATGATCATAATTCGAGGACTACTATAATAACATTCTTTTGTTTTATTGGCTGTATTATCTTTCTTTAATTTCTCACAACCTAGCTAAAAAGCATAGCCATTTTACCTTATCTCTTTCCATTACATACTCAAAGCATGTCTGTTTCTTCTAGGCAATTCTGCCTCAAGGAAGCATTCAGACTTTGGTCTAGAAATGATTGATTTATTCTTCTGTCAATCTGCAGTGCTTTAGTAACCATCCTCAGATCAATAAAGCATCTTTTGTCTTTCTCAATATTCCAATTTGTACAACTATACTTTATTTTTTTCCTAGTAAAAGCAATCTCTCTCTCTCTCTCTCTCTCTCTCTCTCTCTCTCTCTCTCTCTTCTCTGACACAAATATTGTTTGAAACAATGGTTATAACATATATCTATATTTCTCCTAATCAAAGATGCAGTGGAATAAATAGTTTCCTGTTCCTATGCTTTTTTCCTCAACATTTAGCTATCTAAAGTGTAAATCCGCTTTTTCATGTTCATAGTCTAATATTAACTCTGCTTACATAACTGCATCTGCTTTATCAGCAGTTTCACATTTCAGAGTAACAGATGGGAAATAAGTGATATATTGAAATTCTTTGACAAATATTGTGTGCTATCAACTCATTACAAATTTCTTTCCGAAACCACACAACTACCAAATGGATTTTGATTAGCTTGCTTTGCAGTGTTTCCCATTTGTTTGAAAAATGTAGCAGTACTGATTAGGCTATACTTTTCTGAGGGCAGTAAGTCTCTGGAACAATTTAGGCTGCTCATTTGAAATGGAGCTTTTTTTTCTATAAGGTTAATGCAGAAACTACTGGCCTTTTGCTGATTACCTGGAAGCTATCCTATTTTTTTAGTCCTGATACCTGGTCCATTTTATGCTTTATTCTTGCATTAGCTAAAACACCTTTCATTTGCTCTAATTAAACAGATTAGCAATGTAAATGGCACAACTAATTATCTCTAATGGCATCATTTTGTCTTTGAACTTATTAGTACAGACTCAAATATTAAGAGAAAAGCACTAGAAAACAAGAAAAACAAAGCCCAATAACTGTGCTCCCTAGTATAAAACTAATAGTAGTTACTTATTTTGTTATTTGGTAAGCATTAGGGGCTCTCAAATGCATGTTTGACCTTCAGGTTGTCCATTCATGAGTTAGTTGACAAACAAAAACCAATATTTTAGTCAAATATGCTTATACATTTGAATCCCACCAGATTGATGGGGAAATGGAAATAAATAATCTTGAAATAATAACTCAACTGAGAATTATTTTGCTAAAGTAAAGAGTATATCCACTCATGTCCTGCTATGCTGTCTCATCATGGCAAGGGGAGTTCCTTGGAAGGATGGAGAACATGGGAACTGTACACCAAGAATATATACTCCCAGCGGGATCAGCCAAGGTGTGAAGACCATTCTAACTCTCCAGCTAAAGAAAGCAGATGTCTACATCAATTTACATTAATAAAGGAAGATTCTGAAGGGAGATGGTCCCTTTAGTAAAAATAGCAAAAGCATCATACTGCATGACAGAAGGCAATGTAACCCACTCTTGTATTTCATCAAGAAAACTTTTTTTATACGGGAAGTCCTTGACTTACAACAGTTCATTTAGTGACTGTTCAAAGTTACAACGGCACTGAAAAAAGTGGCTTATGACCATTTTTCACACTTACGACCTTTGTAGCAGCCCCATGATCATGTGATCAGAATTCAGATGTTTGGCAACTGACTCATATTTATGATGGTTGCAGTGTCCCGGGGTCATGTGATCACATTTTGAGATCCTCTGACAAGCAAAATCAATGGGGAAGCCAGATTCACTTAATAACCGTGTTACTAACTTATCAGCTGCAGTGATTCACTTAACAACAGTGGCAAGAAAGGTTGTAAAATGGTGCAAAACTCACTTAACAAATGTCTCACTTAGCAACAGGAATTTGGGGCTCAGTTGTGGTCGTATGTAGAGGACTAACTGTATTGTTAAAATAAAGCGTTTGAAGCTGTATGATGAGGCTGTCTCAGGCTGGATAGTACTCAACATCTGTTAAGGAAGTGCTGAAAATCCTTCAAAGTATTAAGATTACAGTCTTCCAGATGGATAGTTACTACACGGAATTTCCTCATAAAAGGAAAGGAAAGCAGTGTCATGTAATCACACTGTAAGCAATTTTCCTTTTGTTCATTACTGTGAAATCACAACATACATACAAAATGGGCAAAGATTGCTGCACAATTGTGCAGTCCTGCTTTAGTTGTTGGCTACCACTTGTTCCCTTTCCCCCCCATAGTTCTGGATACATAATTAATATGTATAATGTGTAATAATAAAAAAACAACAATGATATCATCTCATTCCTGAATGCCTGCTTTAATAGCCAAATTTTCATTAATTTTCTAAACATTAACAATGAAGGTATTGAATTAAATGGGGGTGGGGGAATTGAATTCCACAGGATGGAAGAGCCAGCAAAGAATACTACTACTACTACTACTACTACTACTACTACTACTACTACTACTACTAAAGTTGGAAGGGACCTTGGAGGTCATTGAGTCCAACCCCCTGCTCAGGCAGGAAACCCTACACCATTTCGGACAAATGGCTGTCCAGTCTCTTCTTAAAAACTTCCAGTGTTGGAGCATTCACCACTTCTGGAGGCAGGTTGTTCCATTGGTTAATTGTTCTAACTGTCAGGAAGTTTCTCCTTAGTTCTAGGTTGCTTCTCTCCTTGATCAGTTTTCATCCGTTGCTTCTTGTCCTGCGCTCAGGCGCTTTGGAGAATAATTTGACTCCCTCTTCTTTGTGGCAGCCCCTGAGATATTGGAACACTGCTATCATGTCCCCCCTCGTCCTTCTCTTCATTAAACTAGACATACCCAATTCCAGCAACCGTTCCTCATATGTTTCTGAATCCCCTGTAATTCATGGGGCCAGAGATTTATAGCAGGGTGTTACTACTGGAACATCTTTAACAGGAATTTAACTTGGAATAAGCAGTCCCATAGATACCCAGCCTGGATTGAAAGGGAAAAACAAGAAAGTAATAGCTGTGTGGAAAAGATGATATTCTCATAAGTGTGAGGTGAAAAGAACAAAAGGCAATGTATGACTCAATATATTCCTGTGGTAGAAACAAAGATGGTTTACAAAGATAGAACGTTATTCAGAGGCATAATGACTGAAATAGGTGTAAGATAGGTCTAGGTTTTACTGTAGGTCGATTTCTCTCTCTCTCTTTCCTCCCCACCCCATCTCCTGTCTTTAATTTCTTATAATTCCTTAGTATTCTCTCATACATTTACTGCAAAAGGGAAGATATTACAAAGAGGAAAATACAGTTTGTGAGGGAGTGACATTGGGGTGGATGTACGGTATGCACTCAGGAAAGATAGTTGTCACCAGGCAGCTTCCCACTCCATTTCCCTCATACATTCATTTATTCACTCACAAATTTACTCACAAACACACATGCCATCATTCCAGCTGCCAAGTCACACCTACTCAGGCCCTCAGCTTGCAAAAGCAAACACTAAGAAAGAGATATAGGAAGAAAGGAGATAGCAAATGGCAGGCAGACAAGGTAGTAGAGGTGACATCTGGAGCTTGGCAGCTATTTCAAGCAGGCAAGCCATGACCATAAGCTGTGGTCAGCAGCATATCTTAATGGGAGCTTTGCCAGGAGCTCAGTAGCAACTACTGTATATGAGGAACAACCAACTGAAACAGCACCTCATTCCAACTAGTGTAAACACTTGGGGAAGGAGATGAAGGTTGTATGCCACTTTACAGACTAACCAAAAGTAAATATTAAAGTAAATATTAAAGGAATCCAGCCACATACTTGCATGCTGTCGTCAAGATAAATGGGGAGGGTTGAAATAAAATTAAAATTATCAGCAAAAAATTTTTATGGAAAGGTTCTTATGCTCAACAAGCTACTGAGGAAGAGCAAGAACCTGCAGTGAATAGTCAAAGCATTAATGATGCACCTTGGAAAAATCCCACAGAAACCCCAGCCCTTTGTGAATGCAAGGGTCTGCGCTGTACGAAGACACATTTAGCTCAAGTAAGAAATTTGTCCAAGCAGCAGAAAGCTTCTCAATGGTTATTATGACCATTTGAATTTGTGCCAAGTCCCTCAAAAATCACAGTTGTCCAAGTCTATGCTCCAACAAATAGTGCAATGGAGCTTGAAATAGAGGGTTTCTATTCCAGCATTGAAAAAATTCTGAAGGAAATGACCCAAAAAGACATCATGCACATACTGGGTGATTTCAGTGCAAATGTTTGCAGCCCAACAGAAACAAGCATCACTGGCAGCTTTGGACTTGCAGACAGACAGCTGCAATTATTCATTCCTTACCCCTTTGTTTAGCAAAAACCCTCACTGCTTGCCTCTGTATGCATCTAGGCCTGGGGCTT
>NW_015386988.1:730659-748255 GCF_001527695.2 Protobothrops mucrosquamatus
AAATTCTGAAGGAAATGACCCAAAAAGACATCATGCACATACTGGGTGATTTCAGTGCAAATGTTTGCAGCCCAACAGAAACAAGCATCACTGGCAGCTTTGGACTTGCAGACAGACAGCTGCAATTATTCATTCCTTACCCCTTTGTTTAGCAAAAACCCTCACTGCTTGCCTCTGTATGCATCTAGGCCTGGGGCTTGGAGGTTGTGCCTCATCATCTGACGGTTCTGTAGCTGAACAGGAGATGCCTGTAACTGCTCAGCCTCAACTGAATTGTGGCTTACTGATTCCTAAGGGTGACAATCCTGAAGCATAGACTTAACTGGATCAACATTATCAGATTCAAGAGTCAGATTCTGAATCATGACTCCTAGCAGAAGAGGGCATGGCACTTGTGATCATTTTGCAGATGGTGGATTATGAAAAATCTCAAGAATATCAAAAGAACATCAACGTCTGCTTTATTGACTACAAGAAAGCCATGTGTCAATCAGGACAATGAGGAGAGCTCTAGAAGACCTGGTGATGTCTTAACCAGATGTGCCAAACATCTGGTTAAGTCAGTGCAACACTGAGCACCAGTCAGGAAGCGACTGTGCAAACATCATATGGGGACACTGATTGATTCAAAATAGAAAAAGAGTCCAGCAAGGCTCCATTCTTTCATCTTTCATCATTCTTATTCAGTCTGTGTACTGTCTGCTGACGTGATCATGAGGAAGCTGAGACTTCAGTCTTCAATACGCTGATGACACAATTCTCCTTTCAGAAACCAAGGAAGACCTGAAACACCGATTAAAGAAGAAAGTGAGAAAATTTGTCCTCTTAAACATCAAAAAGACCAAGCTCATGACCACTATGAGGAATGAAATGTCAAAATAACAGTTGATGGTGAAGCAATCATGAGTGCAAGAATTCTTTTTCCTAGGATCACAGACTGATTAGTGAATGCAGTTCAGAAATAAAGCATTGAATCATACTGGATCATACAGCAATGATGAGCATGAACCGAGTATGGAAAAGCAAAGGATATTAGCCTGACAGCTAAATACAGATTATCCCACTCTTCTATGGCTACCCTTGTGAAATTTGGACCATAAAAGAACTATACAGGAGGAAAACTGTCTTGTTCAAGCTGTGATGTTGGAGAAAGATCCTGTGAATTCCTTGGACAGTCAACAAATTCTGGAATCTGTAAAACCAGACATGTAACTGGAAGGTAAAATCTGCCTTACTTATTTTGACCATATCATGTGGTGAAACTCACTAGAAAAGACATTTATGCTCAGAATGGTCAGCAATAAAATGAAACCACACTGCCAAAAAAAATGAAATGGCTAGACAACATCAAAGCTGATATTACCCAGAAGAGAAAACAAGCCGTACAAGATCAGAAAATGTGAAGAGTTGGACCATTACACAATTGGCAATTACTACCACCATAGGAACAACATCTCCACCTCCTTTGTAATCTTCTAAATTTTTGATTATCTCTAAAAGATTCTTGTTGGAGAGATAATTATCATTATCATCATTTCTGGAGCCACATGAACATATTAGGATACTCTTTTTTGTTGCTATGGGAAAAGATATGGGTTGGCAAGGATTGGCTGAAAAAAAGTTCTGAAGAAAAAAATAAATATTATGATACTTAGTATAAATGTTTACTATCCTGGGGTTCCCCCAAATCATATAGAACAATGTTCACATTCACCTTGAAAGTATAAAAATTGCTGTGGAATAACAATAAAACAGTTTTTTTAAAAAAAAAAAGAATAGTGACACTTCAAAAGACACTTGAATAATATAATAGAATAACTTTGGATAACATTAAAACATTTCAAGTGCCTCAATTCAACAATAAATCTGCTCTGATAGGTTATAGAAAGCAAAGTAGAATATATAAATTAGTTAGGATTTGACATTTGCTTCTGGAATCCAATTGCTTAGATTTAATTTGCCATTGCTGGATGATCAAAGTCAAAAGAACAATGTTAACTTGAGTAAATTGTGAATATTGTAAGCATTTTAATCAGATTTATACTTAGCAGATTGCTTCTCTGGACAATAAATTACCAATAATGGGGTTGTTTAACCTTCTAAGTGATTATAAATCTTTTTTATTGTTTTCTACATTGTAGACATTTTTTATCAGCTTAATCTGAAATAGTAGATAGAGTTTGTTAAGGAGATTTCCTAGGAAATGTTGTTAGCAATTAAGGAACACAACTTAATGGTTGTACATGTTCAACTATAAGTTCTACCTGAATTACTTTCATGAGCACAGATCCCTTACATGGTATGATTAGCTTGCAAAAGACAATGTGTTAGTTAATTAAGCATAAGCATTTTTGTTGCATGTTGCAAAATGTGAAACTATCATCAGGCAATTATCTAAGATATTGCCCTTATAGCAGCATTACATCACTGTAATTTCATGGTTTTCTTCACCTCTATACAAACCAATAGAAAGAGACCAGCTGATTATTTTTCTTTTAAATTCTTTCTTATTTTGGAATATTTCTCATCATCATTTTCTCCTTTTTAAAAGTATTTTGACAGTATCCTCTAGTTAATGCAAATGCTATGTTGCAGCAACTGTTGACTATTATTAACTAATGTTATTTAACTAATGTTAATCCACTCTGAACAAATACCAATTGCTATTACAGGAAACAAATGCAAAATGTTAATATTACTTTTATCAATCTGTTTTTGATTGGTGTCCCTTTCAATTTCAATGGATACTTCAATGGATATCACATTTAAACTGAATTTCCTTTATGAGCTTGATGCATTCCTTCCTATTTATTCTTAGTTTTCTGTTTAAGGCATGGCCAAGAGAAATGATGGACTTTGTAAACTCTGGTCATAAAATGATGTATAGATGATGATAATGGCGATAAGGATGAGTTGTATATTGAATAAAAACAAAACAAAACTCAAATGTTAGTGATGTTTACTTATTGCTATTTCTAAAATTACATATTCTTCTTTACTAAAGCATTACTTTTATATATATCAACATTAATTTATAAACTATTTTTCTGTAACTGTCTTAAAACCTACTTGTTTCATTAAATGAACAATTGTCTGCTTCCTCTGATTAGCCTCAAGGGTTCTATGAAATCTGCTTTATCTACTAATTAATATGAATGTGAACAGGTGTTTGTTCACTAATAGAGTTATTGCATATTTCACTTTAATATTAACCAATATAGCTCATGGGATTATCTTCAAGCAAGTAGAGTGTTTCAGATAACATCTGAACATTTTTCTGATGAATATTCTGTTAATGAACAGATTTATTATTTTAGTCAAGAACTACATTGTCCATTTTTGATAAACATAGCACTATTTATTTTTTGTGGGGGGAAATGGAGAAAAACCTTTGTGAATGTATGCATTCACATGTTCTTCAAACCATCACCTCTCATCTTCTATTAATATTCCTGTTGTTTTCCCATTCTTTATAGTTTTGTTTATTATGTAAAAGGAACAGCATTAGTATATCAGCAATTTATTCATCATTTTTATATCATGGGTAAAGAATTATTATAATTATTAAAGAATATTTTAATGGAACCAAATATACTTCCAAGTATTCTGAAATCATAATTATTTTTTGCTGTACCTGTTATAAACCACTTAATAAATTATCCAAGATAAAGATATGCACCTTTTAGGTTTTTAAATTCTATTTTAAATTTCTGCCAGCTTGACAGTATTTATACTCAAATAGTGCACCATGTATACATTATATAGATATATGCACTAATACATATACATTAAAGAGTTACCTCTTCCTGAAACCCAGTTGAGGTCTTCCTTCCCTTTCTGGGTCCTGCAGAGAGAGTCAGCTGCATAGATTGACTTTCACATCTTAGCATAACTGATTATAATATTTGCCTTTGCCATTCTTGTCTAGTGTAGGATTAATATTCCTAAAATACAGAACTTGGAACAGGTAGTTATACTTTGTTTGGAGTAAAACTCTTAAAACACTCTTTAATTCTAAAATCCCATCTGTGGACAAAACGGTGAGAAGTATGCATTTATTTTGTTTGTTTTCTAAAGGCATGAGTTAAATTCTTCCATGATACCACTGAAAGTATAGGTTAAATAAATCTCAAAAACACATTCAGTTGGGTGACATTTCATGAGCGATTTGTTTTGAAAATTTTAGTGTTACTATCTACTTTACTATCTGTGTGGGAAGACTGGGGATAAAGGAAGCAGAAGTACAGACTCTCTATTCCTATCTCTTCTCCAGTGATGACTTTCAAGTAGTGGAAGATGATTCTCAATTTACTTTTTAACTATGGAGAAATATTAACTTGTAAATCATGGTAGATTGAGGTTTGTTATATAATCAAAAGCCATTGCTAGCATTCCTCTACTTCTAAATACTTGTAAAAATCTTTGTGTAAGAACTGAAAGATTGATCTATCCTAATATCAACTGCATCATAATTTTTATTTTCAAACATGGAGCTCTTGTGAAAATTCGAGGCGATTAGAAAAGAGGCAATTCTTAATATTTATAACTTAAAGTTTATAACAATTAAATGATAAAAATAAAAGACAAAAGAGAAGTTTTGAAAAATAAATAAATCTAGAGAAGAGTTTTTCAAAATGAAATGAAAGATTATCCTTTATAATAAATGATATATGTTCACTCTAGTTATGAGAGGGACATGACAACTTACAATGAATCAATTTAAATGTTCCCTAACATCATCTCTTGTTCCTTTCCACAGGGAGCTTCATTTTACTAATATTTTCCTTTGCTCTTTTTCTGGATAGGTAGTCAAATTTCAGAACATAGCAAACTGTTGACATCATCTTTATTTCCAATAAAGCCATAGAGGCCACATCAGCCCATAAGGTATGCAGAAAATGAAAAAAATGGGCAACTAAAAAGATAACTGAGTTATCATACCACAGTTTATTCAAATAGTACATTTTTGTATGTTTATACCGCACAACACACTGGGACAAAACCAATCACATGGGATGGGATTGTCAACACTCTCAGTTAAAATATTGTTGGATACTTAGCAGTTCACCATGTTGTGAGAACACAGCCATTGTTTGTGAATACAAAGCAGCTATCTTGGAAACTGGAATATTTCTCTTTTCAGATCAAACTTTAGATTTGTGTGGAGAGGAAGAAAATCTCCCTGTTTCCTAGGTAACTGCATTTCTTTGCCCTCAGCTCAGTTTGCTTTGTTGCCTTTGCCATACCAATTAAGAGCAAATGTGAAGGATGGTCTTAATTGCCCTTCACCTATCTCAAGTAGCTAAATCGGATTCCTCCTTAGATGAGAGCTGATTGGCTAGGATCCTAAAGAACAAAATGTGATTTAAATGCACACACAAACACACACTCATACACAAAGAAGGAAGGAAGTTGCAGGAGACAGCTGTGCACAGAAACTGCAGCAAAAGAAAAATAGGAATGTGGCTAATACTTGGTAGATATAGGGAATATTTTATATTCCTGAAAGATTTTTTTTCATGAAGTGAAATATTCATGAACAGAGAATCAGTGATAATTTATTCTGTCTCGATTAAGCATTTCGATCCTATAACATGGCAGCTGGGGATTCTTAAAGATTGTAATTAAATTTCCATTTAGTTTCTTGATTTCAACTTATGTGGAAATATCTATCTATCTATCTATCTATCTATCTATCTATCTATCTATCTATCTATCTATCTATCTATCTATCTATCTATCTATCTATCTATCTATCTCATATCTCACAAAGACATCATCTCAACCTTCCATTTTACAAGTACCCATTTTGCATATTTTGTTTCATTGTAGGGGAATTAATTTTTTTGAAAACTTCATACCAAATATCCTTTAATAAACTGTATATAACTCTCTCCGTTAGCTGCAATGGATGCTAAAACCATATTTCTACAAGCTTCAGAAAAAAAGCTGGTTTGACAAAGAGCTATTCTTTTGGCATGGCTGGGATGGAACAAAAGGACTGGTTGATTACAGTACAACCTGGAAATATTTATGGATAAGTAAGCCCCCATAAACCTTAACCAAATATGTATTGAATGTGTTATTTGATGCTAATGGCACTGTATCCTTTTAAGCCTTTTTATTTGATCTCATGATTCAGATCATAACAGGTCACAGAGAAAAATCACTAGAGCAGAAGATACAAAGGACATTCTGACCATCTTTGAAATACTGCAGCAACATACTCTCCCAGTGTAAGATATGATTTATGAATTCATAAAATTATAATTTTGTAGGTCTGTCAAGTCTGGAAATACAAGTTAAAGAATCCTCAAAAGATAGTTTGTCAACCTCTGCTTAAATACTTTCCATGAGAAGGAGATCATCAACCCTCTTAAAAACAGTTTCACTTAATTAAATTTTTCTTTAAATTTAGGAAGAAAAATTTAACCAGAATCTGCTTTCTTGTAACTTAAGTCTACTGTTTCATGTTATTCCAGCGGTTCTCAACCTATGGGTCGCGACCCCATTTGGGGTCGATTGACCATTTCACGGGGGTCGCCAAGCAAGGCTGTCCACCATTTTTTTCCCCTTTTCCGGCGGGTGCCTTACCTCCCTTGGGCTGGGCCAGCTGGTGGTCGGCCTGCTCCGTCTCTGCCGCTTGCCAGCTATGCCTTAGCTGGCGCAGGGGGCGGAACCACACATGCGCGGCGCTCCCGGGCAGGGAAAGTCCTCGACTTACAACCAGTTGGGTAGTCCTCGACTTACGACCGGATTAGTCCTCGACTTACGACCGGTTTAGTCCTCGACTTACGACCGGTTTAGTCCTCGACTTACAACCGGTTGGGGGTCGCGGCATTAAAAAGGTTGAGAACCACTGTGTTATTCAATCTGGGAAGATAACAAACAGGTCTTGACCTTCTTTTGTGTGATACTCTCACTTCCCTTTCAAGTACTTGAAAAGTGCTTTCATATCCCCCCCCCCAGTTTTCGCAAGGCTAAATATGCCAAGTTCCCAAGTTTTTTTTAAGGCCTAATTTTCAGTCCCCTGATAAATTGTGTTGCCCTTTTCTGCATCTATTCCAATTTCTTGTAGATTTTCCTGCCATTGGCTCCCAGAATTGGATAAAATACTCAGTATTGGATCTGATTAATGTAGACTATAGTTGAATCTTTATTTTCATTCATTTACAAATTATACTAATGCAGCCTAAATTTGATTTTCCTTTTATAGCAGCTACATCACATTGTTGGTCTCTTTTCTTCCTTTCTCTTGTTTCTGACTGGGTTTGTTTCTCTGTCATCTCTATTCCTTTGCTTTGTGTTCCTTTAAAAAAAAAGGTACAAAACCCACAAATTTGTAAACTTCCCAAGTCCCTGTGAGTTGGATAGCATATAAATTTAATACATGGCTATTGCTGTTCTTATTATTTTCAACTTATTAGGAACCACAATTAACGAATATGTTCAAAAATACTGGGCCTAGTGTTGATATGGACAGTTCCTTAAATTTTGTGGGATTTCTTTTAAGCAGCAAGAAAATGTTTATAGATGTCTTGTTCTAGACAGAATTTGGTAAACTTTACCAACTTTTTAGAATGCAAAAAAGTACCTATCTTGCACAAAGAGAAACGTTATAATGTTTTTTTTTAATTTATGTTATGGAAAGATGGATATGAGGCTTTAGTTAGACTTCCTTATTTCAGTTTTGTTTTGATTTGAATGCTAATAGTTATTTTGTTTTGCAGGGAATTAAATGACATTTGAAACAAAGATAACGTATCTTCCTATAATTTATAAGAAAGAGTTGCCATCACTCACCATTACTTCTCTATGTATTTTTGTATTTTTGCTTAATAAGGAGAAACATAAAATAGACTATATATAAAGGTGTCCATTCTAAAGGTCTAATATCTTCCATTGGAATCCCATTTGGGATTCACCACTCATCTAGATTTCATGCCCAGTTCCTCAAATGTACATCTTATTAAAAGCAATTTAGCACACAACCAATATACAAAATTGGTCTTTTGGGGGGAGGGGAGTTAATATTTACATCTTGCTTTATTTTTTTTTCTTAAACATTTTAAAGGGAAAATACATGAACAAGAAAGAGGAAAAAGGAAAAAAAGTGAAGTACAAAGTACATTGCAAAGGGATTGACATGTATCATAGAAGTTAAAGTTTTTCACTATTTTATTAATTGATTGAAAATGACTCAGTATATCATTTTAAAAATGATATATCACCATGATGCACTAAATATATGATAGTAAACATAGTATAAATCATAAATTCAATTGTCCTCACTACTAAAAATCTATTCTAATTTAAAAAGGTTGATCGAATTGGGTATGTCTACTTAAACGAAGAGAAGGACGAGGGGGGACATGATAGCAGTGTTCCAGGACAAGAAGCAGGACAAGAAGCAACGGATAGAAACTAATCAAGGAGAAAAGCAACCTAGAACTAAGGAGAAAATTCCTGACAGTTAGGAACAATTAACTAGTGGAACAACCTGCCTCCAGAAGCGGTGAATTCTCCAACACTGGAAATTTTTAAGAAGAGACTGGACAGCCATTTGTCCGAAATGGTATAGGGTTACCTGCCTGAGCAGGGGGTTGGACTTGATGACCTCCAAGGTCCCTTCCAACTTTATTATTATTATTATTATTATTATTATTATTATTATTGTTGTTGTTGTTGTTGTTGTTGTTGTTGTTATTGTTTTTGTTATTATTATTATTATTATTATTATAAAAGATCCTATAGAGATGAAATAATAAGACTGATATTCATGTAGAAACTCAGATTCTATACATCTATACATACATACCAAAAGCTTTTTAGGATTGTGACTACATATCTGAATTGGGTTAATAACCTCACATTAACTTGTCAGTATGATAATTCTGATTTGTTAGTTTGTTTAAGAACAAATTAAATTTGTATCCAAGTTTGATCTACTATACAAAGCAACAGTTGAGTAACTGAATAGTGGTTACACAGTGTGTATTATAGAGTTGTACTGTCTAATGCCTGACTTCAGGGAATGCTCAACTGTTGAATTTTTAGAGCAATTCAAATCCATCTAAAATTGCCTGACAAGACTGCTCAGGACACACATTTTCCTGAATTCAAAGGAACGTCAAAAAGATTGAATTGCAATTTATCAAATGGCTACTTCTAACAAAGTAAATAAAATGTTGCCTAAGGGATAGTTCAGATAATGGATCAACATATATATTAGATTTCAGAGTTCATGGAACAATTATAGCAAATAGGCATTTCAAAGCATACAAGAAAACAGGAATTGGAAAATGGAATTTATGTGACTAAAATACAGTAATCTGCAATGGGAAATAATTTATCTGTTAAACAGTAAAACTTTTCTTGCGTGGATGCTTTTGATATGATGCAAAGAGATTATTTAAAAGAAAGTATAAATGTGCTGTTGCAAATTCAGTGCAGCCATTGTTATATAAAGTAGGACAGACTTGGTTATAAATTCTATTATGTATACATAGGCCTTGTGCAATATTTCTATACTTTGAAACAAGAAAGCCTGAAGAGTTATCATAATTGTTTCTACATAGTCTGGTAGCTAACTATAATATTGCTACCTCAAGTCAATTGTTGAATATATACTGTATTTAAATTACACACAGAGAGAGTTTGCTTCCTTTTAATGTCCTTCTAATATCCACTAGAATGGACATATTTATTATGGATAAAGGGAATAAGCATATTCACCCACACTTTTTGCAACCTCCTTTCAAATAATTTTGCTAGACACAAGGATCTGTAACAACTTTATGCCAAGAAACTTCAGGATGATTATGGAAACCCATCTATTCACATACCAGTTCAGTTAGGCAACACTGATGTACATTACAATAGATATTCCTCCAAAGTTATTTATAATATGATTTCAAAGTCCTAATGTAGACCTCTGCTTACAGTCACTTGATCGAATTTTCAGCATTCAGCAACCAGTCCACATTTATTGCTGTTTGCAGCATGTTGTGGTCATGGGTGACTGTGTTTTATGATGATTTTGTTTGAAGTGTTTACTTCCAGTTTCTGGCACAAATTGACCCATAACAAACAATGGGTTTGCTTAATAGCAACAGCACTTAGACTTATATACCACTTCAAAGTGCTTTACAACCCTTTCTAAGCAATTTACAGAGTCAGCATATTGCCCCCAACAATCTTGTTCTCATTGTACTGACCTGAGAAGGATGGAAGGATGGAATCTTGAGCGGTAAGAATCGAACTGCCAAACTACTGGCAGCTGGCAGTCAACAGATGTAACCTGCAGTACTGCATTCTAACCACTGCGTCACCATGGCTCTTAATAACCATGTTGTTCGTTTAATGACTACCACAAAAAAGGCTTGTAAAATCAGATCACACAGTGACCTGCTTTACGATTATCATGACTTAAGATTGTAATTGGAGGGTTCAATTAAAGTCATAACTCAATGACTACTGTATGCATATGCAGGCAACTGGTTTAATAAGAATACCAACGTGGCTGATTCCATTGATATTCCTTATCCAGAATCACTTATCCAGAAATCTGCATAATTCTTCAGGTGCTATTCTCTCTTTTTCCAATTAACATTTTTTTTATTAATGGTTCTATAATTCTCTCTCTTTTGCATTTCCTTACTATGAAGACAATACTTAAGGACAAATCAGACAATTTGAATACCCAGCCAATCCAATGTGGCAAGATTGACCTACCTCAGGTTCCTTCAGTTAAACCCGGAGAAACCTGGAAGCATACCTTCTATATAGTAGCACCTGCCTTCTGGATTGAGGTTCCCCCCAGATCCAGCTAGGCCCCAACCTGCTTGTGTTTTAAAGGGCCTGAAGACCTGGCTATTTACCAGGTCTTTGGTGAGGTCAATTGACATTCCCCCACCCTTTCCCTTTTTTCTTTCTTCCACTGGGGGTCAGGCAGCATATGAATTTAATAAAGATTAAGAATAAAACAAAAGAATAAGGACCAGAAAATTCCTGAGAATAATCCAGTGAGAACAAGTTAACCTAGATAATTTATACAGTATTGATAACTCAGCCATTAGTGATGAATACTAGAGCTTTCTCACAATAAAAATCACTTCTATTTTAAACACATAAATTATACATTACTTCAGGAAGATCAGCTGTAAAGACTTCAGCCTATAAGATAGTGTTAGGATATATACACTCTTAAATATTTTTTTTAAAAAAATAAGCTTTTTTTTTTTTAAAAAAAGCTTTCTTCCCTCAAATGTGTGTTGATCTACAGCCAACAATTGAGCAGTAATATCTAAAGTAATAATTCCTTAAAATACATTAATTAAAATCATAAAGTTTGTACAGTGTATAATGGGAAAAATACAAATTCCAGAGAATTTGAATGCAAACTATTGAAAGGTCAAGATTAGGATGTTATTGGGTTTTTTGAGATGGAAAATGACCCCCCCACACACACTTCATTTTCAAAAATATAATCACAGTTCCATGTTAGAATAGTGATATTAAGAATATTAAGCTTAGCCATCTGGATATTAGTGCACCATCTTGTTTACCTTTGGATTTCTATTATATTAAAACTGACGTGTTAAAAATTAGCATGAAAACAATAAAATGTTGTCACAAAGTATACTCATTTACATATTTAATTGCACATTACATATATATCAACTGAAGGCATATATATGAAATATAATATATGATTTTCTGAACAAGTTTCTTAAGAAAAAATTGATCTTCCCAAATCCACTGACAAGGTAATAGGGGTTTTTTTTTTGTTACAGAGCTAAAGCAAGTTCAAGACACATACTAGAGGAATTAAAATCACATCTAAATCTAGACTTTATAGTAGATTAGAGAATTAGAATTGTGTATAAAATACAGTTACCATGAGGAAATTCAATAATGCATCATGGTGCAGCAATTGTAACACTTGTATTTGAAAGGGATTTTGCCTGGAAAGTATCTGTAGTTTTACAGATTTTCTAAAAGGACCTTTGAGAAAGGGACACATTTTGCAAAACGTATTGGCCATAAATAAAAACTCTTTTACTGGCACTTAAGATTTTTCTTTATCTTTTTTGGTTTACTTCAGGCCTTGCCTTTTCTTATGCTGTAAAACTTAAAAAAAAAACCCCTGCAATGTCACCAGGATCAATGGCTACCACCATGCAGAGCTATTAAGAAAAATTCCCATTTTTCTTTCCTTGAGGTACCAACTTTGCTGGGTTTTTTTTTTTTATAAAGAAAACAGGTCCAGCAATAAACCATTTCATTGTTTTTCCTGTCACTTGCAACAGAAAGGTTTCACACCTTTCAAATAGTCCAAATGTCTTGCTATAAAAGGTTTCACACCAAATCTGAAATACCTCAAATAACTATTACTCATTTGACTTATTTAAAAGCTGTATAAAAAATAATACAGAAAAAAAGTGCAAACATTTTAACAGTGTTCCTAGGAGAGAGAGAGAGAGAGAAAGAAAGAAAGAAAGAAAGAAAGAAAGAAAGAAAGAAAGAAAGAAAGAAAGAAAGAAAGAAAGAAAGAAAGAAAAGTTTCTACATCTGGTTAAGCAGATTGCTGGATGAAGACTAATGTTCAAATAGCAAAGAATTGACTGATCTAATCCCAGTCTCTAAATGAATCAAGATTCTATAAGAAAAGAATTTTTATAATGATTTCGCTGGGCATCAAATAATGGTCTGGTAAGAGGCTATTTCTACTACTACTATTACTAATGTCAAGTCCTAGGAAAATCAGGAGATCAAGGCATTTCAAATGGGTATAAAGATTTATTGCAAGCTTAAGCTCTGTACAAGAATCTGAACTACTAACAGCCAAGGGAAATTAGAGGGAGATAAGAGTAGAAGGAATTCAAGGTGGGCTAGACTTAGATCTCATGTAAGCACAGAGGGACTCATGACTGATGATGTGTTTGGTCCCCTCCCTCTGGCTCAGCCTGGTCATCTCCTACTGATAATCAATGCAGAGGTCCATAGAAAAAAAATGAAATGCACCATTAGGAACTAATTGTTGGTGTTAACCCTGTCCTTGAATACAACGATTCACTCCATCAACAATTCACTCAACACGGGGTAAAACGTTGGAAAAAACGTCACCAATAATTCATTTAGTGGTGTTAATAATTCACTTAAGTAGAAAGGGGTAACTGAAACGAACGACCTTCGGTTGACCCTTCCAACGTTTACCACTAGAGTCATAAATACAAGGACCAGTCATAAGTGCAAAGATTGGACATTTTTCAGCACTGTTTAACTTTGAATAGTCATTAAATGAATGGTGGTAAGTCAAGGACTGCCTGTAGAAAAAAAAAGTGTAGGAGCAAACCAGAAAGAACATCCTGGATGGTTAGAAATTAGAAAACACAAAGATAAAGTATGTCTCATTTGTAGTGGGCTGGAGGTGAGTAGAGGAAAGTGTCTCTTCCTATCCTTTGGAAACAGTTGGTGGCTTGTACTCATGATGGGACAACCTGGAAGCAGGTTGAATGTGGCCTTCTGAAATCCAAGGATAAGATAATAATGAGGATGTTTCTTTTTTCAATGAACATGCCCAGACTAGAGACAAGAGTAGGGAGCCTTGGTGGCTAGTGGTTATAATGCAATATTGCAAGCAAACTCTGCCCACAGCCTGGAGTTTGATCTTGATGGGGTTCAAGGTTGACTCAGCCTTCCATCCTTCTCATATCAGTAAAATGAGGACCCAGATTAGTGGGGGCAATATGCTGACACTGTAAACTACCCAGAGAGTGCTATAAGGTCTTATTGCTATTGCTATAATGTATAGGGCAGACATCCTTCAACACATAAGTCAACAAGGAAGAAATGGCTCAGTTCATCTCACTGGGGGTTTAAAGGATGCTTTAAATCCAACCTTACGATGTGTGCTATAGTGCTATGGTGGCTTCCTTTTGGACATATTTCACATATTCATTTAGTCAGGAAGATCACTGCTTTTGTAGATATTCAAGCTGCATACAGAGATGAAATGATTGCAAAAACTGATAGTACCATATAGAAAGGAAACCTGTTCTCCATCACTTATATAATAATCTAAAAAACTTATATTTCTTTCTACATTTGCAAAAACATTGTCTTGACAGGAGTCTTAACTGGAAGCTGTTTAGAAGTCTGGGTTGTATATAGTAATCTATGTGAACCAGTGTGGTGTATTGGTTATGGCATTTGATCACAAACCAGGAGATTGTGGGTTCAAGTCCTGTCTTAGGCACAAAGCTAGCTTGGTGACCTTAGGCCAGTCATTCTCTCTTAATCCTAGAAAGAAAGCAAAGGCAAGCCACTTCTAAAAATCTTGTCAAAAACCCTGCAGAGACTACTGTAGTCCCAGCAACCACCAGAGGTCAATACTAATTTGAAGGCTCTACACACACATACAACTACTGTATATGTTCAATTTCTCATTTGATTTATTTTGTAAATTGTTTCAGAGTTGGAAAATACATCTGTGTAAGATAATATGAAAATGCATGTAAGTCTAGTTCTGATTATTACACAAGAAAGGTCTTTTGTTTCTTTGATCTTTCTAAGCATGTTATTTTCCCATTTTTCCTCCCTTTTTATATATAAAATGATAGTTCAAAAGTACATACGGCCATTAAGCATGAGAGCAAATAACATATTCTTTCTCTTTGGGATGAGGCAAATTTGCTTTTAAAGAAACAAATGGCAAAGAAATCAAGATGTGGGTCATAGAATTTCTGTCAAGGTTTATATGTATGTATTTATGAGACTACTTTACTTCCAGGAACTCAAGACTGATTACATAGGGATTTTTCTGATTTTATCCCCACAACTTCAACCTTGAGGGACATATACAGCTGAAAGAAAGTTTCAATGACTGAGGGCATTCTTGAAATAGGACCTACCATTCTTACTCTGATATAACATACTTGTTTATATCACTGTCTAACATTTAGAGTAATCAGTGTGGCTCTCTTCTCTTTCTTTTTACAACAATTTATCAAAACAGATCAATAGTGCTGTATTAGATCTTTTTTTGGGTTGCTCTTTCAGTTACAAGAGCATTAGGGATGGGGAGGGACAGCAAAGTTCTTTAAGTGGCTTAGTAAGATCATTGCTGAGGTGATATTATCATCACTGAGGTTAATTTTTAATTAATGCTCCCCAAGCTCCATGCAGTGGCCTAGCCATGTTCCAAATCTGGACTTGGTAATTACATTCCCAATCTTGCTTCTCTTGAACTCTCTTTCCTCATTTTTTAAAAAAATGTAATCTTCCTTTCAGTGGTTAGCATAAATGAAGGCTTTATTAGTTTTCAGCAGACTCTATTGTAAGCATATGGTATTCATGTGGAGAAAAGTGCCACATGAACTGCAGGCTCTCTACATCACTTAATACTGGACAGAGATTTCCTTCAGTCTTTTGCAGCTAGGGGGCTGGTTTCAACAGATATCTCTGTGTGAGTCTTTGTGCATAAGGGTTATAATTCACCATAATATGCTCTATTATGCAATATGTCAATCAATGAACCAACCTGAACCGACCCAATAATAGCTAAATTTTCTCCCTTCTTCCAAGCAATAGTTATTGAAAACCAGCACCGATGTTCTCTTGCATAGGATATTATTGCTGAAGCTTTTATAAATGCTTTACATAAATATTGCTCTTGGAGAAATCATAGTCTAAAGAATATGCAGAGGCTGGTAAAGGAGAAGATTTTTTTCCCCTAGTAGTTCCACTCTGTTATCAGCTAATCAAATAATGTCATATTATTACCATAACCTATTTGTCCTCTAATTTATGACAGATTAAAATAAACTGAATTTCATGAAGGGAGTGTTTTATTTCACTGCAGGAACAACTCCAAATTCAGCTCCAAATTCAGTTCAGATTTTAACCTTTGAAACTCTACATAATTGAAACCTAAATTATCAAATTATACTCTTATATAAACCTCCGTATATCATACAGTATGTATTCATGTACAGTACAATGGATGGTTTTGTGTTCTGAATGCAAGGCTGATGGAGATGAGACAAAGTCTGAACTAAATATTTACAGATATTTTGATGAAAAAAAATCCATAAAGAACAACTGTGTGTATCACGTTCTGTGGAGTCCTTGGTGCTCTCTGACCTTGAGTTGTTTTCTTGCAGATGTTTAATTATCAGACTGCTAGCACTGATGACGTTACCTACTTTGGTAATGAAATATCTGCAAGAAAATAACCAAGCTCAGAGAGCACTAAAGACTCCACAGTTCAACCCTGAGCTACAAATATTATCTTCTATCACCACATCAAATTCTATTAAGTAGGAATCAATAGAAATTAAATCCTTCATTAGTATTTTGAATCAATATGTGACTTGCNGGTAATCCTTGATTAACAACCACAATTGGGACAGGAACTTATGTTGCTAAGTGAGGTAGTTGTTAAGTGAGTTGTGCCCCATTTTGCAACCTTTTTTGCAGTGGTTATTAAGTAAATCACCACAATTATTAAGTGAATTCATCTTTCCCCATTGACTTTGCTTGCTGGAAGCCAACTGGGAAGGTTGCAAATGGTGATCGGTCATAAATACAAGGACCAGTCATAAGTGCAAAGACTGGACATTTTTCAGCACTGTTTAACTTTGAATAGTCATTAAATGAATGGTTGTAAGTCAAGGACTGCCTGTAGAAAAAAAAAGTGTAGGAGCAAACCAGAAAGAACATCCTGGATGGTTAGAAATTAGAAAACACAAAGATAAAGTATGTCTCATTTGTAGTGGGCTGGAGGTGAGTAGAGGAAAGTGTCTCTTCCTATCCTTTGGAAACAGTTGGTGGCTTGTACTCATGATGGGACAACCTGGAAGCAGGTTGAATGTGGCCTTCTGAAATCCAAGGATAAGATAATAATGAGGATGTTTCTTTTTCCAATGAACATGCCCAGACTAGAGACAAGAGTAGGGAGCCTTGGTGGCGAGTGGTTATAATGCAATATTGCAGGCAAACTCTGCCCACAGCCTGGAGTTTGATCTTGATGGGGTTCAAGGTTGACTCAGCCTTCCATCCTTCTGATATCAGTAAAATGAGGACCCAGATTAGTGGGGGCAATATGCTGACACTGTAAACCACCCAGAGAGTGCTATAAGGTCTTATTGCTATTGCTATAATGTATAGGGCAGACATCCTTCAACACATAAGTCAACAAGGAAGAAATGGCTCAGTTCATCTCACTGGGGGTTTAAAGGATGCTTTAAACCCAACCTTACGATATGTGCTATAGTGCTATGGTGGCTTTCTTTTGGACATATTTCACATATGGGGGAGATAATTATAGAGCCCTGGTCATGGTCAGATCATGCACTCCTTAGGATGGACGTCCGGACCGCTCCCCCCCCGCCACAGGGAGACGGAACCGCGTAGATGGTTCCGTCCCAGGCGCCTGATGGACCCGGAGAGGTTCCTGACGGAGCTTGGGCCATATCCGGAGGATCTAGTCCACGACTCGGCGGAAGATCTGGCCGCGGCCTGGGAGGTGGCCGCGGCCGCAGCACTGGACCGAGTCGTGCCGTTGCGGCCTCTGATCCGACGCAGATCTCAA
>NW_015386989.1:0-13825 GCF_001527695.2 Protobothrops mucrosquamatus
GGGCTGCAAACATGTCATTGTTGGGTAAAACAATTATTTTGGAATCTATTTTTCAAATGGACAATATGCTGTGCCCTTCATTTCTTAATCAATTGATGAGACTATTATCTCTATTAGCTAAAAGAGGCTCTGTTTAGTTACAGTCCATCACTCCTTTTTGAGACTCCTTTATTGTTAAAGGAAGAGGGTTGCTGGTGGCAGCTAAAATAAGGAAGTGTGGAGTATTTTTTCTTTCGAAATATATATTTTGAAATGTAAGGATAAAAGTTGTGATCTTAATTAACTACTTTTAAAATAATTTGTAGCTCTGTATTGTTTTGTTGTGGTGGCTGAAACTTTTCGATTTTTATGCAATCTGATTGGCTAGAAAAAGGATAAACAAACAAACAACATTCTTTGACCACTAGAGGGAGCTATGACAATGTTTTGAAAAGTCCAAACAGAAAATCATTTATACCATAAATCTGATATATATTAATCATACAAGAGTCACAATTAGGTGTAGAAAATCACAAAATTGCTGTGTCAACTTTACAAAGGCTAGACAAAGCAAATAATTTAATTGTACCTCTGAAACATAAAACTGACACCAGTTTTTTGTCTATGGAGATACTCAGTCATCCTGGTCATAGTTATCCCAAAGATGCTTTTCCACGAGGCAACTGGATTTTCTTGTTTTTCTTTGAAGATGTTTCTCTTCTCATCCAAGAAGTTCTTCAGCTCTGACTGGATGGTGGGGAATGGAAGGATTTATACTCCTTGCAGACAGCTGCTCATTTTTTGAACATCTAACAGAACAACTTTGGGATTTTTTTTTTAATGGATATAAATAAGGCTGAGAATTTCTTGAAAAAAAGAGACTTGACAGGAGTCTGAGAAAAAAAATATTTCATTTCATGAAGATAAGCTGGAGGGAGTGACTTAAATTTAAGAACTTAATTAGTTAGGCTGGATTTTTATAAGTTTGATATATATATTGAAGAAAGCTGTAAGGTAGTTTTGTATGTATAAAATGAGTTTGTAAATGCATGTCTTCTGTATTTTTGTGTAATGCTGAATAATTTCCAAAGTTTGTAAAATACAATTGATTAGATTTGAAAATAAGAGAAGAAAACGATTTACTCCATGGGGATAAATTCAAGAGAAAGATATGTATTCAATGAGCTAATTGGAGTTAATTGGACTTATATTGGTGTGACATATATATTTGAATGAAAGCTCTAATGTAGTATTTTGTTTTGGGTTTGGGGCTTAAAATGAAGGGGCTATTTGAATATTTTTTAAAGTTAGTAAAATATCAAAATTAGAAAACGCTTATTCTCCCTTTAGAGTTAAAAAAAAGATTAATGAGTTAACAGAAGCATATATTATTCCCTACAGCAAAGTGAAGCAGAGATGGTCAAACTGATTCTTTTATCCAAAGAACAGAATATATCTAACCTTGTTTCTATTTTGAAATTGCTTCCGAATTTTGTGCTTGCAATGAAAAAAGAAATGAAACTTTGATTTTGTTTTTGCTAATTATATAAGTTTATTGCTATAGAAATGGTTTCTACATATTGCTGTGTAAAAGTAAAAAGTTGTGGTTGTAATGTAACCTTCCACTGTGCTAAAGAGCAGAGGTTCAAAGAAAAACAAGAAACAAGACTTGGATGACTGAGACTATCGACAAACCCCTGGGTAAACTTTCTGGCTAGCAAACCATCACTCTTGTGATGGGCAGATGTGTTTAACAGAGGGTGGTAGGCTTTGCCATTTGCCCAAACCCATACCCCTGGTTCTGAAAGCAAATTCAGCACTATGTTGATCTGCAGGAGTAGGATTGAGCTTCACATAAATCTCTCTCACCTTATCAGACAGTGGTGATTATCCCTACTGTGTGGGCTTGTTCTGAAGTTGGCCCACTATCTGCTCATTAAAGCTTTATTGGTTTGTTTGTTGATTAAATTTATATGCTGCCCATCTCACTATCAAGCAATTCTGGGCAGCCTAAACAGTTGGATCGATGTTGCCTAATAGCTGGATCCTTGGACTTGGAGAGGTGATGGCTAGAACAGGAAAGTTTGGTTGGAAACTGCCAGCTTTCTAGTTCCCATAAGACAGTATCCCTGGAACGGGAGTGCCCAAGGGCCAGAGGAGAAGGCCCTGAGATGAGCAAAAGGTGCCAAGCTGATCCCATTTCCATATGTTCAATTGCTCACACAGCATCAGATTTGAAATCCACTGTTGGCTGCAGGGGGAAATGCTGCTAACTTTGGAGAACTAAGCATGACTATCCTAGTTATGGGTCAGGGATAGTCGAAGACAATACCATGGGAACATGGTAGAAAAGAAATTTCCAGGCGCAAGCATGGGAAGATCTTACATATATTGCTCAAGCCTGAGGAAAGTACCTGTTAAGAATACACTGGAAATGATTTATGAGCCAATGCTGAGTCATTCAAAGTGCTAGAAAAACTTCTGTCACAAACAGTGTGAAATATGCCAGCATGTACCACAGAGGATTAATGTCAAAATTTAAAAGGCAGGGATGGGTGATTCAGTTTTATCAATAAGTCATCTCAGAACAATACCTTAGAGGCCTGCCTTGTTTTCATAGAATGAACAAGTTTTGGAATGTTCTCAAGATCAAACTTTCTGCATTCCACACAGGGGAGAAGTGGGGTCAAAAAGTTAAGAAGAGGGATGTGACTATGCAATCAGAACCCTACCCACTTTTTGTGAGTGTGGTGTGCTTTCAAAGTTATAATTTTTCATTATATCTCATTTTCCCTCAAATGTCCTAAACTTTTTCTATAGCAGATATCTTACAGTTGGACTTTTCAAGGAAATAAATCCTAATCTACATAAAATGAACTCTCTCTGCTAATGCTTTTGATCGATAATTTAGCTTTTTCACAATAACACAAGGTCCTATTTCTACCATACTAGGACTTCAATGAAAGCCTTTTCATATATATCCTGTGTTAGACTATCATCTGATCTGTTGTTATTTAATACATATTAACAAATAATGTTTTAAGAATTATAATGAATGATGAAATGTAGCTTTTTGTGAGATGAAGATTCAAACAATTACATTTTGCTGCAGGAAATGGAAAATTATGCATTTCATTCTTGACAGTTCCAAATATTTTATGGAAATATTAAATATGTTATGCCAATCATGCAGGCTTCAATAGAACCACTAGGCATCAATGAAATAAGGGATTAAAAATGGGTATCATCTACAATTTTCTACAGACTTGAACAAATGGCTTATAGAAATAGATCCCAGGACTCCTTTCACACTTCTTTTTCCTCCACCATTTTAGGATACAAGCTGTGAGAGAACAAGTTCATTCGATACTAAAAGTTCATTGTGCATATTCTATTGCCTCTAAACTGTCTACCAAGATTTCCACAGGTAGCAAAGCACAAAAGGCAAGACCATATGATAAAAGCTCTGCCAGCCTCTTCCTTTCACCTCCCTCCCCTGGCCCCAAAGTCCCTCTTCTGCATTCTATCCTGGGAACAGGATGTGTTTTTCTTCTGTCATGCCTCATTTTATCATTTTTTGCAGAGAGTCTGCAAGTGGTCAAGAGACTCCAACTTAACACTTGCCAAATCTCTTCTTAGAACATGGTAACTCGTATTCTTCACGACTCAATCACATTATTCTGGGAAAGCATCTGGGAGAAATTAAGCTGCATCCCCAGGAAGAGGAAGTTTATTATGTTGACATTGTGTGCTAAGCCAAGCTTTACTTTCATCCTGGTTTGTTAAATAAACCATAGTAGCTTGCAAACCACAATAGCTAGAGATACTATGCTGTAGGCACAGTCTGGGCTCTGCCACTTGTTCTCTTCTCCGCCTTTCCCTTGGTATCCAGGGGTACAGGTGATTGAGGACACAGGCCTAAAACCTCCCATCCAATTGCCAAATCATTTCACATTTCATAAGCATTGGGCGTGGCTGCCTCCTTGGTGCCTTACCTTTTCAAGAGGCAGAGACCAAATCCAGATTTCATTTGTGCAAAGCGGAATGCCCAGATTTAATTTCTGTCAGCCAAACGTGTGAAGAGGCAGCAGAGGTATGTCCCATGCTTGAAATATTTGTTTTTTGCTTTTTTTTCTCACTGTGCTCTGAGAATGGAAGGGATGCCTTTTGCTTGAGAGAACATTTGGCTTCATTGTTTGGGAGTAAGCAAGTCTCAGTTCTCACTTCATTTCCAGCCTATTGAGAGCTCCTCTCTTTCATTGTAACCTGGGAATTAGAGGGTTTAAATAACAAACAGGCACTCTCAATATTAATTAAAATTTGGATGGATTTGCACATAGAATCATGATTTCTTTAAAAGAAGCAAAAGACATTCACACTTTCTAAAACTAATACTGCTTTGCAAGTTGTGGTTACCTGTAATTTTATTTTTGGCCACGTTTTCAGTTGCATGATAGTTCTAACTAACTAATTTCCTGTTGTTTATTTATGAATAATGAGTACATATACATTTGAAGTTTTCAGAACAACCTCTAAAAGGAGAATAAAAAAAACAAATTGTCTGGAGTTGAATTAATGCATAAAATGTTCAATTCCATAGGGATTGAAGAAGAAGTTTAATAGAGTAAATGATAGTTTAAACTTTCTCATGTCAGTTACAAGGAAATACATGCAGGTTTATTGACAAAGTAGCAAAGTTCCGTTCTCCTTAGGCAGCTGGATTGGGCTTTCCTCAGATTATTCAAGGTGCTAGAAGTAAGGATATCTGTGACACATTTCCTCCACTTGACACTGGAGATATCAGTGAGATATTCTGGCTCAGAGACATAGATAATTGCTTGAATGTGATTTGATGTCTCAAAATTTATCCTGGATGTCAGGTCTTTTGCAGAAATATTGCAGTTACAGCTATGGATTTGGTAGAAGAGCTGTTTAATGTAAAATAGATGTAATTAAACAAAATACACATGTATTAAATTTGTATGCTGCTTGACTCCTAACAACTCTGGATGGCTCATAAGTAAAATAAATGCAATAACAAATATAAATAAAAGATCAAAGATGACAAGAATTGGTCAGAAATGAAAAAAGAAAAAAAAACCACACAATCCAAGGGGCCTGTACAAAGAATCAGGTCTTCTTAAAATCCCTTCAAAAAAACAGCAGGTTGGAAGCCATCCAGATCTCGGGTGGAACCTCATTCCAGACGTCAGGGTTGCTATCAGTTTCCAGTGTTTTTTTTGCAACTTTACTTGAGTCCAAAAATTTGCATGGAAGGGTTGACATTTGAGATTATTTGTCCACCTGTACATTTTGACTTTTAAAATTTCTTATCTGCAAAAACAATATTTTTAATTTTTCATCTTATAGGTGGAAAGATAAATTGGGACAAAACAGAAGCATGGTCAAACATTCATCTGAATAAGAGTTATAAGCACAAGCCAAGAAAAATATTTTTCCTGATCAGTCATTTAGACCTTCTCACATCTTCAGGGACAGATTGCTAGTTAATTTGTTAAATTATTCTTACAGGCATCATCCAAACTCGTATACATTATCAAAACACGCAGGTCTGTATGGAAGACATAAAGTTCATTGTGTCAACCATGACACATTGATTATAGCAGAAGGCGTAACAAAGCCTGGGGTGAGGTCAAAAGTGGGATCAGCCTAGAATCCCTATGTAGCCACAAACTTACTAAGTCCAGCCCACTATGAATTCCGTTGATCCTTATCTAACTTCTAGGAGGTGCTAACTATTAAATAAGAATATTCCTGTGGTAGGCATGAACAATAAATCTGTTTAATTGAAACTCCACATATGCTCCAGGTTTTAAAAGTGATTCTCCCAATCCCTGTGAGGAATTGGCTGTGCTATCAATTAAAGAATAGATAATACATATACTAAAAGTTTATTTATTTAAGTTTATAAGGCTGCCCAATTCTACACTGATACTAGACAGCACACAATAAACACCAGCAAAATGCAAACAATGTAAATGGGAAATTCCACATATACAGAAAAAAAAATCTACTTAATTTATGCATCATAGCAACATCATTTATATTACTTTAAAAATATTTTCTACTAATTTCAGAAAGGAGATAAAAAAGTAGATAAACTTGTGAACTATACAAAGTGCTATTGGTATTGTGGAAAAATAATTTTATTTTGATATTCTTGTAAAATTAGAATAGAATAGAATAGAATAGAATAGAATAGAATAGAATAGAATAGAATAGAATAGAATAGGAGCTGGAAGGGATCTTGGAGGTCTTCTAATCCAGCCCCCTGCTCGAGCAGGAGAACCTATATCGTCTCAGACAGATGAATGTCCAGTCTCTTCTTAAAAATCTCCAGTGATGGAGCACCCACGATTTCTGGGGGTAAGCCGTTCCACTGGTTGATTGTCCTCACTGTCAGGAAATTTCTCCTTAGTTCTAGGTTGCTTCTCTCTTTGGTCAGTTTTCAACCATTGTTTCTCATCCTTCCATCTGGTGCTTTGGTGAACAACCTGGCCCCTCTGCCTTGTGGCAGCCCCTCAGATACTGGAACACTGCTATCATGTCTCCCCTATTTATTCTTTTCCTTAGACTAGCCAGACCCAAATCCCGTAGCCGTTCTTCATATGTTTTAGTCTCCAGGTCCCTGATCATCTTAGTTGCTCTTCTTTTAATTTTTTCCAAATTCTCAACATCTTTTTTGTGATATGGTGACCAAAATTGGCTGCAATATTCTAGGTGTGGTCTTACTAGGGCTTTATAAAGCAGTAATAGTATTTCTCATGATCTTGATTCTATGCCTCTGTTTATACAACCCAGGATTTTGTTAGCTTTTTTGGTTGCTGCTGCACACTGCTGGCTCATAGTCAAGCGATCATCTACTAGGATTCCAAGGTCCCTCTCACAGTTACTCTTTTTGAGCCAGGTCTCGCCCAATCTGTACCAGTGCCTTTGTTTTTTCCTGCCTAAATGTAATACTTTGCTTTTCTCCACATTGAAACTCATTTTGTTGGATAGGGCCCATTGTTCAAGTTGGTCAAAAAAAAATTGGATCCTGAGTTTGTCTTCTGGGGTGTTGGCTACTCCTGCCAGTTTGGTGTCATCTGCAAATTTGATGAGTTTCCCTTCAATTCCCTCATCTAAGTCATTGATGAAGATATTGAAGAGTACTGGCTCTAAGACAAACCTTGTGGTACCCCACTGCTTACTTCTCTCCATGTGGATGTAGTGCCGTTGAGGACTACTCATTGAGTACGGTTTGTCAGCCAGCTGCACATCCATCTGGTGGTGATGTTTATTTTCATTCAGTAAAGTCTGCTTCGATTTGAGCTTGATTCCAAGTTACACTATGTATATGTTCAAGTAGTTTTCTGGACAACAAAACAGAAATGGTTTGCTATTGCTTTCATCTAATCCAGGGAACTGGGTTTCCTGGCAGTTTCCCATCAGAGTGATAATGATATCTAACTCCTGCTCTGATTTTCAAGATCAGTTAGTTCAGTGTTTCTCAATCTTGCCAAGATTGAGCCAGATAGTTAATAAAGTTCAATTTATCCAATCAAATGCTTCTTCATATCTGGTAGAATCATTGACTGGATCTGATTAATATTAATATAATCCTTATTGAAATGTAAAAATCAGTAACAAAGTTGCAAAGAGAGAGAAAATGTCATTTGAGCAATGAGTGAGATAGTTTTGTATGAGAGAATAAAATATAATTCTTACAATTTTTTAAACTCACCCAATCAGTTTAATGACCAATCTGCTCCAAACAGCATCAGTGGCATCTTGCCAGATTTAAACGAAGCAGGGAAACTAAAAGATAATTATTACTGATGATAAATTTATTTCTTTGTTTGTCTTTCTGGAGTGAATGCATATATTTACCCACGAAGAAAGTTCTGTTTGGAATAATGCCAGAATCACCCAGGATGTTCTGCTGCCTTTTTATGGTTGGTGAGTATAATTATGCACGATTACTATAAAATTCTCATTAAACGCTTCTATAGCTGCTCTGTGAAATTCTAATCCAGATTCTGTTTTATGATTTAGAATCTTCATCTTCTCCTCTGAGATATGTGCATGCTAAAGTTGATTATGCGTTCTAGAAACAGGGGGTTCTAAACTTTTTCCCATTACACCTCCCTTTAATGTAATCTTAATGGACACACCTTGCCTAAAAACACAAAATGAACACAAATGAACAATGGAAATTTGGGGGAAGTGGATTTATTGTAAAACTGTACAGTTAAAAGATTCTTCAAACCTCCCCAGACTTTGTCTGCAGCTCCCTAAAAAAGATCCTCCTTGCCATTTGGGAAACCTGCTCTAGAGGAAAGGAAGTTTTTATTCTTCTTTGTGTGTTCCAAATAAATCAATGAACATTGTGTGATCAGAAAACACAAGAAATACATATTTAAGCAAGAGGTTTTGTTTATTATTCTTAAAAAATGGTATAGCAGAGAATATTCCAGTTATTTGGCTTTGCAGAGAAAGGCAACCTTACTATAGCTTTTCAAAAAAATGTCTTTAAGACAAAACCAATGTCTTATATTTTAGGTTGTGCAATAATGCTCACTCCCAGTGGTGCACTGAAATCCCTGGTAAGTATTGCATTTCTGTATAGTACTTATATTGCCTACAGACATCTATATTCCTCTCAAATGAGAGGCAGAGAGCCAAACAGTGTGAGGTATTTGACTGTGCTTATTTACCTATTCAAAAGATGTATATGGCCACCCATCCTAAACAGCTCTGAGCAGCTCAGAACAACTATAAAACCAGTGACTATACAGAGAAACAATAAAAAAAAAATCCTTACTCATTCCATTAGGATGCCTCACAGGATTATCCTCATTCCATTTTTCCCATCTTATCCCCTTAGGAAAAGGCAGGTTTTGATGTCTATGGGGATTTCCAATCATCCAGATCATGGTTGTCCCAAAGGTAGTTTTCCAAACGGCAACTGGATTTTGTTTTTGCTTCTTGGAAAAGAAGTAAAATACTTTCAAGGAAAAAACAAAGAAAGTCCAATTGCCTTTTGGTAAAGCACCTTTGGGAGAGGTCTTGATGGTCTTCTGAAAGGGTAGGGCATCCACAGAAAAGGTACACTTCCAAGGTCCCTCTTAGTTGGCAGAATTTTAGGGAAGGGATCTGGAATGTGCCTACACTTTCTGATCTATTAGACAAGTGGATACTCTTAGGGAGAGGTGGTCCCACAAGTAACCAGGACCTCTGCCATCTAGGACTTGAATTGAACACAGAAGGAAACTAGAAGACTGTGCAGCTCACACAATAAAGCAGATATGTCAAACACAAGGCCCACGGGCCGGATCTGGCCCAATATGTGGTTCCGTCCGGCCCGGGGACCTGCTCTGGAAAGAGCGAAGGACCGGCCCGGCCCAGGCTGACCGGGCGCTGATCTACAACCTGGTTGCGTCCATCAAAGCCAGAACGCACTCAGCCTTAAATCCACGGGGAAGCCCCACCCTATTTTCTGGGTGTGCACATAAGTGGAGTCCGGCGTCCCTGCTGGCTGTCTTGTCCCGCAGGCTGACTTCACCCAGGATGCTGGTGCTGGCCGTCTCCTGTGCGCATACCGGGGAGCAGGGCAGAGGTGGCAAGGCAGCTCCTTGCTGGTTCCAGTAAATCTTAGTCTGAGCTCGTTCTGGCTTTGATGGACGCAACTAGGTTGCGCCACCCCCACCAGCACCACCAGCCTTGCAACCACAAGGCTTTCCTTTCACCGGGACAGACCCCCCCCCACGTGGGATAGCAAGACTGGTGGCAATCTCTCCCTTCCCATCACCCCTTCCTGAGCATGGAGGAAGGAAAGAGATGAGAAGGCAAAGGAAGGAAAGGAGGGAGGGAGGAAGGAAGGAAGGAATGAAGGGAGGGAGGAAGGAATGGAGCAACAGAGGGTGGGAGGAATGGAGGGGAAAAAGGGAGAGGAAGGAAGGAACAGAGGGTGGGAGGGAGGGAGGAAGGAAGGGAAGAAGGAAGGAACAGAGGGAGGAATGAATGGAGGGTGGGAGGGAGGAAGGAAGGAACAGAGGAAGGAAGGAAAGAAGGGAAGAAGGAAAGAACAGGGAGGAAGGAATGGAGGGTGAGAGGGAGGAAGAAAGGAAGGGAGAAAGGGAGGGAGGAAGGAAAAAACAGGGAGGGAGGGAGGAAGGAACAGAGGAAGGAAGGGAGAAAAGAAAGAACAGAGGGAGGAAGGGAGGGTGGGAGGGAGGGTGGGAGGAAGGGAGGAAGGAACAGAGGAAGGAAGGAAAGGTGGGTGGAAGGGACCATGTCCCTCCTCCGCCGGAGACCCTCAGATCTGCCCCAGTCCTGTCCAGGCACCCCTGAAGCGAATGATGTTGAGATGGCCACACCCACCCAGTAGGCCACACCCATCCTGGCCACACCTGCCCCGCCCCCGAGGGCAACCACAATGTTGATGCGACCCTCAATGAAATTGAGTTTGACACCCCTGCAATAGAGGTATAACATGGGCAAATATATGACTACCTTGCTGCCTTCTGGACCAGGTCTATAATAGAGGTGGCCAAGCTCACAGTCACAAAGATTCTGTTCACCTCCTCAGGATCAACCAGCTCAAACTTCTCACAGATAACAGGGCTCAAATATGTCTCAGTCATTTCCAAAGGATCAGCCAAGCATAGTCCAACATTCAAGCAAAGTCCACTATTTATATTTATATATTTATATAACATGGATTTATATGCCGCCCTTCTCCCTATAGGACTCAGGGCGGCTTACAGCATATTAAAACACTTAAAACATCATCCCCCCATAAAAACCTGTTAAAAACCAAATATTTTTTTCGCTGTATAATTAATTAAAATTAAATTAAAAATTGTCCCTATTTAAAAATTCTCCCTAGGCCAGACCCGCTTGTTGAAAAAGCCATGTCTTGAGGGCGCGGCGAAAAGGTAGGAGGTCCGGAATCGTCCGGATCTCGGGGGGTAGTTCGTTCCAGAGGGTGGGGGCACCCACAGAGAAGGCCCTCCCCCTGGGGGTCGCCAGCCGACATTGCTTGGCCGACGGCACCCTGAGGAGGCCCGCTCTGTGGGAGTGTACCGGTCTGTGAGAGGGAATCTGTGGCAGAAGGCGGTCTCGGAGATATCCACAATTCCACACCACTATTCATTATTTTTGGAATAAAAAGACAGTTGGGGTTCCATAAACTTCAAAGGTTATTAAATAATAATAAAAATCCCTGGAAAATCTCCCTGTGATTAAACAGAATTAGGCTTGTCCATGTTTTGATATAATGATATGGAAGTAGCTGCTTTTGCTTTCTTCTGGGATATTTTTAAGTTTCCTTGTCTAGACTATTACACTAGTCTCCTAAATATTACTGAGGATCTGACATTGCTTAACCTTCTAGATTAGCCAAGGAGGGCCAGGGCAGCTACCTGATGGGTTCCTATTCCACACATTTTTTTTACAACATTCCAGAATTGGCTTGCCATTGTCACTGTTTTCTTTAGGGATGTGTTTTCAACTTCCCATTTTATTCTTAGTACTAGAGTTCTTGGTAGTCTCCCACTCAAAGAATAGCCGTTCTAATTCTGGTCTTCCTTAGAAGTCCATTTCTTCCATCAGGAGCAAAGTATCAGGTCCACACATGAAAGTCCAATTAAACTGTTTTTTTATTACTCATGCCTATGTACAGGAATATTCTCAACTAAGGGTTAGCATCTGTTAGGAGCTAGAGAAGGGTCAACAGAAATTCAAGGGAGTGGGTGGGTAGGTTGGACTTGGTCCACTTGTGGCTATGTAGGGATTCCAGGCTAATCTCTCTTTTAACTCTAACCCCAGGTTCTGGCATTTTTTTCTCCTACATCTTCTGAGCAACCATGGTTCCGTACATTTCCAACTACCATAGATAGTACCATGTAGTATCTATTTTACATGTGAGCTTCTTCTGAGTGCCCTGCACGTTTTATTTATAAGTGAAGAGAGGCAACCCAAGGATTTCTGTGGCATTCTAAGCAGTGCTTTTTTTGTAAAAAAAAAAAAAAAAAAAAGGTGCCGGAACTCACACATCATACAACTTGCCTTGCCTACCCTACAAGGTTCCATCCCAAAAAGGTGCCGGAACTCCGTTCTGGGCATTCTATGACAAAAAAAGCCCTGATTCTAAGTGTCCAAACTGGTTCCTCCTCACTGGTAAAATCAAAGAGAGATGGGTACAGAGGCACAGGGACTTAGAAGCGTGCCACTTCCCCAGTCCCCTTCTCCTAAAGAAAAGCAAAAGTGAAGGATGTTGAAAGGGAGAGGAGAAGGTAAGACTGGCTGGGAATAATCTAAATGTTTTATTTCCAGTGCTTAAATTGGCCATACTCAAAATGACAGCCATTCCAGGAGAGCAGCTGTCACATGCTCTCAATAGTCTTCTAGGCCCCCTTCTACATGGTCGTCTTCTGTTCTGAATCAACTGAGTCAACTGATCCTAATCCTGGATCCCAGTATTCTGGAAAGTATTCCTAAGGTACAATAGAAAAAAACCAAACAGGAGAATTATTGATTTTCCACCAGGACAAAGAAAGTCAAAAAAACAAAATGAGCTTAGAGGCAAAATCAGTATGTTTCAGGTACCCATGACTGAGCCACAACTCTGATCAGCTATAAAGACCCACTTCAATCCCACATCTTAAGAAAGCAGAACTCTTGGAGATGGTTTCCTCCAACAGGAACTTTTATTAAAAGTAGTTGATAGCAGGCATAATAGACAGGATCTGAGGGATTCCTTTGCAGATCGATACTTTAAAGTGTTCCCAAGCAAACCCCACCCCACAGTTCATCCAGACGGTTCAAACCAGCCAATCCCCAGGTATTAAGTCCATCGTGGGAAAGGGGAGATAACATCGGTCTGGCTCCAGTCATAGCATGCTGTTGAAGCAGGTCTCGCGCCTCCTTTTGAGAATGGAGAAATAAGTCAGGGTCCGGAGGTTGTATTTCTTTCTCCCCCCACTTTTCCTAGCTGACAGGATAGGGAGCAGAAAGTTCAGAGAGAGATACAGTGCAGGAAGGAAATTATTACATTGTAGCGGGCAGCAGACACAGAAGCAATAAATGAAGCAAAAGGTTACATTGTAGCGAATAGAGGAAGGGAAAGCAATAACCCCGCTGGCACATCCCCCCTCCCCCTTGGGAGTATGGCAGAACCCAGGGGAAGGTGAGATTTGTTTTTAGATCAGAGGGGATAGATAGAAAGGAATGGGTTCTGACATCAGCTTTTGAATATGATTCATTTCCAATTGCACCATTTTCAATAGTAATCTGTGAATGTCAACTTCAAGGGAAGGTCTTTTGTCACAGGATGGCAAATGGTAAACCAGCAATCTCAGAATTAATAGCATAAAAATTAGAATTAAAATTATCAGAGAATAAATGGTAGAGGGGGTTGAAGCTGCAGGAAGTTTGGGGGAGAGTGACCATGTCATATTAGAATTCATTATAATGCAGACACAAGCAACAGAACATAATCAAACTAGTGTCTTAGACTTTAAAAGAGCAGATTTCAACAGACTTAGAGAGAATTTGGGAAGGATACCATGGGTGACAATCCTAAAGGAAAAAACTACTCAGGAAGCTTGAGAAACTCTGAAAATTGTGATTATAAAAGCTCAGTTTAGTTTAGTTTAGTTTAGTTTAGTTTTATTAAATTTATACCCCGCCCTTCTCCCGGAGGACTCAGGGCGGCTTACAGCCAGCTTAAAAACAATAATACAATATAATACAAAATTTAAAAGTAATTAAAAATAGATATTCAATAGGCCGCTTATACTAAAAATTTTGTTAAAACCAATTTAAAATACCCCTAGGCCAG
>NW_015386989.1:15627-64507 GCF_001527695.2 Protobothrops mucrosquamatus
ACCATCTTGGTGGTTCCACCTCCCTGCGGCGGGGGGGAGCGGTCCGGAAGTCCAACCTAAGGAGTGAATGATCTGACCATGACAGGGGCTCAATTACTACGTCCCCCTTTTCCAGATCATTCTGCCACTGGCCAGAGACAAAAATTAGATCTAGTGTGTGTCCCCCCGTGTGAGTTGGGGCATGAACTAATTGGGTCAACTCCAGGGCCGTCATGGAGGCCAAGAACTCCCGAGCCGCCGCCGACGTTTCGCCCGCCGATGGCAGATTGAAGTTCAGCATAATACCATTCAAAAAGAAAAACAAGAAATCCAAGAAGAAACCAGCATAGTTGCACAAAGAATTCCCTCTCATTTGTCTGAAATGGTATAGGTTCTCCTGCTTGAGCTAGGGGTTGGACTAGATCAGGGCTTTTCAACCAGTGGTACGGGTACCACCTTTGGTACATTGGCACCTGGCAGGTGGTATGCGACCATCCTAGAAAAGTGGTAGCGGGAGAGGGGAATGAGCTGAACAGGTGGCAGTACCGCACAAGCCTGAGCGAGAGATGGCTGGAGCTGCAGGGCTGTCAGGGCTCAGCGGAAGCACCAGGATCAGTGCCACTTTCCAGCTGATTGGCACTTCTTTGGGGCTGTCAGAGCTCAGTGGAAGTGCCAGGATCAGCGCCAGGCTCCAGCTGGAGCTTGGTGCTGATCCTGGCGCTTCTGCTGAGCCCAGAAGAAGCGCCGATCAGCTGGAATGTTGCAGCATCTCCAGGGTCTTGTGATTTACATTCAGATGCTTGGCAACTGATTCATATTTATGACGGTCACAGTGTCCCAGGGTCATGTGAAGTGACCAAAACCTGCTGCAACCACCCAGCAGATAGGTAGAATAAAAACCAAACACCCCCCCACCCCACCTCCACTGCCAATCCCCAACAGAAATGCTCACAACAATGAAAACCTTGAACAGAAGGAAGAGTGCCGCCGGGTGGGCAGGCAGGTGTCTTGCTCAGCTGTGGCTTGGGAGGCACTTTTTTCACTGCCATTATAACTTCGAACAGTCATTAAGCGAACTGTTGTAAGTCGAGGACTACCTGTACTTTATCACTTTTTTCCTTTTTTGGGGGGGGTCATCAATTTTTTGATACCTTGCTAGGCGACTGGTGGTACTCGGATATTGCCATATCCTAAAAGTGGTACAATGGGTGAAAAGGTTGAAAAGCCCTGGACTAGATAACCTCTAACGTCCTTTCCAATTCTGAGAAAGATTTATCCAAATTTCCATCAGTAATTGCTGTAAGATGTCAAGTCTCCTGTAGCTTTTTTTGCCCATTTGTGATTTCTCCTGGCTGCCTTGAACAGAAAAAATAATAGCAAAGTAAAATATAGACTTCATATTAATGATAAACTTTCAAAGCATTTCATCCAGTAGGACAGTTAAGCTAGAAATTTCTAGATCATGGTCCAAAGAAAGAAAAATGGAAATGTTCTTGGCATCATATTGTTTTGTATCCAATTATAATCTTATATTAAGTGAAACAAAATCTTCAGACTCACAAATTGTGATCTCCTTGGATTTTGATGCATTTGATGCATTCTATTTTAGGACATAGAAATACCAGTTGTTGAAACTCAGGTACCTTGGCTGATGGAAAACAAAATACATCAGTTCCTTTATTCCAGGAGTTCAGTTTCAAACATCATCCAAGGTGTACCTGACAATGGGAACAAAATCCGGCTTCTATTTACCATAATTAGTATGGGATTTCTCAAACCTTGCATTTTCCCTCACCTGGTGCTCGCCTTTCTTTCTGCAGAATGATCCGTCACAAAATCAGCTGGTCCATATTAGAGAAAGTCTTAAATCCTCCAGGCCAAAGCGTGACACTGGTATGTAAAATGTGGAGTTGCTTCCTGATAGGGTGTCAGAGCTGGTTCTCATACAGCAATAGCAGATTGTAGGCAGAAGACAGACTTAAGACTGCATGGGGGGGGGGTAGCAGATGAGATGAAAAAACAAGATGGTGGCCATAGCTGTGTGCGTGAAACCACATCCGTTTTTTTGTGAGGGGTGGTGCTTCAGTCATGTGATCCTGACCACCACCTTGACATTTTTAACTTTCCTGTGGATCTCCTGAAATGCACTCATTTTCATATTGTGAGGAAATATTCTTTTGTTTGTTTTGAATGGTGTGGTGGCCTAGAGATGGAGCTCTTGCCTCACAATCAGTAGGCTGTGAGTTCGATCCTAGGTAGTGGCAGATATTTCTGCTACAAAGAGAAAATATCTGCTGCAAAACTCTGGAGGCGTCAGGAAGGGCATCCAGCCAATAAACGCTCCACCCCAATGCAAGGGGTTATAGATGCTTGTTTGGTTATTTGTATCTCACGAGTAAATGCTCAGCTCCATCCAGTCACCCTGACTCTATTCCAAATTAAGATCCTAAAAAGAGAGTTTTTTATTTGTATCCCATCTTTTTTATTTTTACAAATAACTCAAGGTGGCAAACATATCCAGCACAGCTTCCTCCTCCTATTTTTCCCACAACAACAAGCCTGTGAGGTGGGTTGGGCTGAAGGAGAGGGACTGACCCAAGATCACCTAACTTTTTTTTCATTGCTCTGGCTTTCTAGCCTGATGCTTTAAATCAGGGGTAGTCAACCTTGGCTCTTTTATGACTCGTGGACTTCAATTCCCAGAATAAGCTGGCTCAGGAATTCTGGGAGTTGAAGTCCACGAGTCATAAAAGAGCCAAGGTTGACTACCCCTGCTTTAAATACTAGATTATGGTTCCATGGACAGACTGCACACACCTGCCCTCCATCTGAAATCCAGAATAGCATATTGCAGTGATGGCGAACCTTTTAGAGACCGAGTGCCCAAACTGCAACCCAAAACCCACTTATGCATCGTCGAGTGCCGGGTGGGTGTGGCCCATTGGGTGGGCGTGGCCCATTGGGTGGGCGTGGCTGTGGTGGTAACGGCAGACTGGGTGGGACTAAAAAGTTCAATCTATCAATTTCAACTTTGCAAGATCCTTTTTTTTTCCCACAAGAAATTGAAATTGACTGATTGAACCTTTTTTTTTTTTTGCACACGGCGGTGGAGGCCTAAAGCGAAAAGGTTTTATAAAACCCAGCTGAAGGCCTAGGACTGGGGCGACGGTGCGCGTGCCCACAGAGAGGGCTCTGAGTGCCACCTCTGGCACCCGTGCCATAGGTTCGCCACCACTGGCATATTGTAATATGTTTGGTGAGAGAAATGGTATATGGGGTAACTTTCAAAATTAAATAAGGCTGCCGGCCTGATTTTTTTTAAGCATACTTCAATCCAGATTCAGAATTAATGGACTTCTCAGCTCACCCTATTAGCACTCTCTTTTTAATTCCATTTTTGAGAAGATTTCTAATTTGGGTTTCTTTTCTACTGATTCTTTCTTAATAAATATAAATGATCAATAGAAACATTTGCCAAGATGTTTAGAAAAACATGTAGGTTTTCCTACTTTTATTCACACAATTTGGATAGATCTGAAAATTCTGCAACCTTGATTAACTCATGACTTTTCTCTTAGCAAAAGAGTGCCCAGAGGAGAAAGTCATCACAGAGGAAATTCTAAATGATGACCTGATTGAAGAGCTTATATATTATACTCCTCGGGAGCTAAAATTGTGCTTGACTATGGAAAACCTAATGAACAATATTAGTGCATTCTCAGAGTATCCTTTCACAGAAGAACAGCTGATAGCAGTCAAGGAAAAACTGGATGAGGTAATAAACATGCCAATTTTTTAGCACTTTTAACTATTCTTCATTTATTTATTGTTAAGATTTAAAAAGCTGTCCAACTTAGACAATGTCTCAAAGGAAAAATTATAGAAGTAAAAAAAATCCATATGTAAATACAAAATATAAATATAAAACAGTGACCAAGCAACATGGCCAAACAACTAAAAGGGTCCAACTGGCCCCTCATGAAGCCAGATCTCCAAGGTTTTCCTAAAACAAGGAGAGTTTGGAGCTGCCATATATCAGGGGGTGGGGATGATTGTCCTGGAGGCCAGGGTGATCAAAGAAAAGGTCCCATAAGATGACAAGATTTAGAAGAAGGAAACTGGAGGACTTTAAAAGTGATACCAGTAACCAGCATTATTTGTGCTGCCACATTCTGAACCAATAGAAGCTTCCAGATAGTTTTCATGGGCTGCTCACATAGTCCAAATGGGTAACTATGAGTAAGGCCTCACCATCCAGGAATGGATGCAACTGGCATCCAAGGTGCAGTTGTGCAAAGGCCCCCTTGGCCACAGCTGCCATCTGCTCTTCAAGCAGGAGATATGAGTCCAGGAGAACCCTCAGATTGCACCCTAAGTCTTAATAGAATAGTGCCACCTCATCCAGAAACAAAATGGAAACTCTGAAGCTCCTGAATCAGGAGGACCCAGAATCCATAGCCACTCAGCCTTGGCAGAGTTGAGCTGTTATCTGTCTTCCCCATCCAGACCCTCATAGTCCTCAAACACTGGGAAAGAATCTCAACAGCTTCTCTTCGATGGCTGGGGACGGAGATCTATAACTGAGTATCATCTGCATATTGATTTTACCTCACCCGAAACTGACAGATGACTTCCCCCAGTGGCTTTATGCAAATATTAAAAAGGTAGGGGGGGGGGAAGAAGAGTCCTGAGAATCCCACAACCAGATTCAGAGGAAGGAGGAGACACAACACAAAACACTGTCCTCTTCTTCCAATCCTCTTAGCCAATTCCGAAAGCTACCATGATCAATAGTACTGAACGCCAGCAAGAGATCAAGGACAGCTAGGATTAACACACCATTCCCATCCCTAACTTGCCATCAAAGTTTCTTCATACTGTACCCAGGTCTTAATCCTGGGTGGATTAATAATAATCCTCCAGGATCTCTAAAGCAGGAGGCCAATCACCTTCTGAACAACCTTTCCTAAAATTGTCCAGATCAGCTGGCTCAAAGGATGGCCTTGTGAGGAAGGGCTAAGCTGCTCTCTCTCTCTCAGAGGCAGCTCTGCCTTTCATTCTTGCAACACCTTATGATTGCCAGGAGACCTGTGGTGCTTATCAGGTCAGAAAAATGTCAAGAGCAGTCACAAGTGTGATTGAAATTCCAACCTTTTTATATGCATCACAGGACATTCTAAAAGGAGCAGGGCTTCCACTAAGCAATCATAGTTACCAACTTGACTTCTTTTATGTCCATCCCATGAATGTCCAGATGACTACTAGAAATCGTTCTACAGAAACCTCTTCATGAGGCCATATCAGAACCAACTCCTGGACAAATGCATGCATCAAAGAAGTGATACCAAGTTAACATACATTTTTACACAGTTATTTGCTCCTTGCAGATATTTCCTGAGGGATATCCTCCTGCTGTAATCAGTAACCTTGGACTCCTTGAAAAACTAATAGATAAAAACAACATCAAGCAATGGACTATCAATTCATCAAGCACAGTTAAAGCTTTATTGCATTTTGTATCCAATGATGAGATGGTAATTATGAAGATAATATGGGGCTTTTAATATAAAAATCATTATGCACCCAATCTATCCTGGGGTTTTATTTTCCTTGCTTCTAAACCTAGTGCTTTAAAGAGAAGATTATAAGTTCCTGGCCATGTTTCTCTCCTCATTAACACACATTGTGAGTGTGCTATATTCTTATCATTTTACTTTAGGTCTCTTAGAATGTTTTAGGCAACTAGCCTTCTTTTATTGTGCTGAGTTCCAGGAGCATTGGCTAAGAATTCTGGGCATTGTGATTCATAGAACTGTAGGGTGGAAGGGGTCACAAGGATCATCCAGTTCTAGTCCAATACGCTCCAAAGTACAGAAAAGCCAATTAAATCAGCATTGAGAGGTGAATGTCCAGGGTGTTCTTAAAAAACATCCAGAGCTGTTATATACTATATAGAGAGACAAAGTTCCAGAACTAAGATATGTTCAGTAATGGTATAGTCCACCTGTAGAGGTGGTAGGTTTTCCAGTTCTAGATATTTAAATGAAAAATATGTAACCATCCTAATAGTATGAGTAGTTTGAGAGTAGAACCAATTATGAGGAGAGAGATAGAGCTCCCTTTGCTGGATGTGATCAGAAAGAGGCTGGGTAGCTCTCTACTGGGGATGCTTTAACTCAAATTCTTGTGGAGGGTTGCACTTGTCACTTGTCTCTACGATGTCATAGTCATTGTTTTCCTCGTGTCACAATGATGGCTTCAGAAAGGCCACTTGCAGTCTATCCCAAGGTCATCATTTTGGGTGCCTCTTCAGGTTCCCTTGCTCAAGGATGGTAGAGACACTCCTGGAAGTGCTACAGTGCCCATTAAATTAAATTAAATCATCATTTAGAAATAGGTCATTGAGCAATTTACAAAACCAATGGAAAAAGCACAATGGTGTCTTTTATCATGTACCAAATGTTTTTGAACTGCTGTCTCAAAATGATACCAACAACCAGTAGCCTTGCAGTATTTCTAAAGATAGCTTTGGAACTCAGAATTCTATGCTCGTTTGTTGGACACTGGGCCAGGTTTACACATTGGATTCCATAATGGGATCTATTTGGTTTTAGAGTGGTATGATGCCTGAAGTGGGCCATAGTAGCATTGAAACCGTAGTTCATGGCTTAGCTTTACATGGAAACCATACCACAGAGACTTATTCAACAAATTGTGGTTAAATCCTGCATCAACATTTGCATTTGCTATTTCAACTTACATGTACAGTTGAAAGAGAGCAATCCTTCCAGATGTATGGGGCCAACTTGCCACTCTTCAGGTCTGTTGGGACTGTAATTTCCAGCATTCCAGTGTATTCCCAAATTCTAGAAGTGGCTGTTTTAGCACATTTGGAAGGCATATGTTTGGAAAGGTTAAAGCAACAGATTAGAGGTGGCTTGCTTTTGACTCTGGAATTATTTGTTTTAGAGGAGTGCAGTTCTTCAGCGTTACATTGAATTGAGAAAGGAAATTGACAGCGATTTTCTGAATGTGCTTGGGCAATACATCTGTCTCCTGAATGAGGACCAGCTCAGCATGATAACTGAAAAGAGCATTAAGTGAGTGAATTCTTTCAACATCTATCTATTTCTACCTATTTATTTCTTTGTATCCCACCCTTATTATTTTTTACAACTAACCCAAGGGGGCAAATAGATCCAACATACCTTCTGTAATGTATTAATGTGAAGTACTTGGAAATGTTGAAAAAACGGTCATAAGTGCCAGACTTTCTGTCTACATGCTAATTAAAAGCAGGAACTAATACTTGAATCCTATTGGCCGCCGCCTAGTTGCTGAGTGTATAAATAGGGGTGGAGCTGCAGTTATCCAGGCTTCTGTTTAAACCTTAAATAAAGAGTTGTTGCACCTGCTGCTTCGTCAATGCCTCACCAATCACCAAACATAACAGTGGCGACGAAGGTGGGATGTGCTGCCAACCTCGAAGAGCTGAGTCACTAAGGCAGTAAGCCAAGCAACAGCGCCTTGGTTAAACCGTGTTTCCCCCCCCCATTCCTGCCAGTACGAAAATGCTAGAGGAAGAGTGGTCCCAAGGAACCGTCCCTGGGAGATTAAAAGAAGCCTTGGCAGCACAAGGCATTGCGAGGCCAAAAACACTGAAAAGAACTCACCATAGCCAAACTCGGGAAACTCTCAGAATTCGACGTTGCACATCCAGAGAGGTGGAGTTCATATGTCGTGAGAGTCAAGAACTATTTAAGAGTCAACCAAGTTCATGAAGACGGCTTGAAGGCCGCAACGCTGCTGTGTGTTCGTGGCCAGGTGACGTTCAAAATCGCCGAAAACATAATCGCTCCAGCTCCGCTTGAGTCTGTCGTTTATTCCAAACTAAAAAAATGCTCAAAGATAGCCAAAGCTATCAATCATCGCCTGGAGGCACGCCTTCGAATGAAGAGACCAGCGATGGGCGAGTTGGCTGCCAAGTTTATAGCCACCCTTAATCAAGCAGCCTGACCCTGCGAATTCAAAGACCTTGAAGAAAGACTGCGAGACCGCTTAGTGTGCGGGTTGAGAAGCAGGGAACTCCAACAGAAACTGTTCGCTAAAGAGACTATTTCGTTCCAAGATGCCCTAAGGAAGATCACAGTCGAAGAAGCCGCCGGGGGAGCTGTCAAGGCCTTATGGCTCTCCAGGAGCACTCCTTGTGTAGAGGCCGTCCACCAGGAGGATGCTGAGAGGGTCGAAGACTCCGAATCGGATCAAGAGGTTGATCGGTTACAGCAGCCACCAGAAAGAAGGCCACAACGCCCAGTTGACAAGGCAGTTCCCTTCACTCGATGTGCGGGGTATGGAGGCTGACACAAATCCACGGAATGCAGGTTCCGCACAGCAATGTGCCAGGCGTGTGGCAAACAAAGCCACATTGCTGCTGTCTGTCAGGGTCGTCAGAGAGAAAGCCCACCAGAAGAGTTTCCCCGGAAAGGTACCTGGGCCCCGGGGCAACACAGGGTTGGCTATTGCACCAGAAGGAGTGTGCATAGAACAGGTGCCCATTGCCCATTTAAGCAAAAGTTGCGACTCAAAGTCAAGCTGCAGGGAGTTCCATGCAACATGGAACTAGATATGGGGTCAGCATTATCCATAATTTCCCAGGGAACTTTCAAACATATTTGTAGTCGCAGTGCAAAAGAGTTAAGCTCAAGCTGTCGAACCTCATGTTAACTGATTTCTAAAACTCCTGAGTAACAGTTAGAGGGGAAGCTACACTCAGGGTACAATTCAAGGGATTTGAGGGGCCCCTGGAAGTCGTAGTAGTTGAGGGCAACCGCACAAGCCTCATCGGGCTTGATTGGTTTGATGCATTGGGAATCAGTGTGACGGGAATAAATAGCACACGAACAGTGGACTTAGCAGCAGTTTGCCAAGAGTTCGCTGACATCTTTAGCTCCAACTTAGGGGAAAATAAGGGACCTCCCATAGCCCTTCGGCTTGATCCTGCCATAACTCCAATAAGGATCAAGCTGTGTAGAGTGCCTTTCTCCCTCAAGGAGAAGATCGATGCAGAACTGGATAAGTTGGTGCAGCAAGGCATCCTGCAGCCGGTTGACAGCAGTCAGTGGGAAACCCCCATAGTTATGCCACTAAAGGCCAACGGAGAGGTGCATATATGCACGGATTACAAGTGCACTATCAATAGAGCACTCCAACAACATGCATATCCGGTGCCTGTAGTCAGCCATATTTTGGCGTCACTACAGGGAGGTCGCATCTTTGCCAAGTTAGATTTGGCTCAAGCCTATCAGCAACTGCCGGTGGATGATGCCACGGCAGAAGCTCAAACCATAGTTACCCATAGGGGAGCTTTCAAGGTTAAGCGCTTACAATTTGGGGTCAGTGTCGCCCCAGGGTTTTTCCAGGGAGTGATGGAGCGCACGCTCAAGGGGATTCCAGGCGTGTGCCCATATTTTGACGATGTCCTCATAGCTGGGGAATCAGTTGAGAAATTGGCAGAATGGCTCAAGGCCGTACTTCAGTGTTTCTGCTAAGCGGGGCTGAACTGAAATGGGAAAAATGCAAAATTGGGGTAGCTTCAACCGAGTTCCTTGGTTTCCGCATAGATGCCGAAGGCATTCATCCTGCTGAATCCAAGCTCAAAGCAATTCAGCAGGCCCCAAGTCCTAAATCTAAAGGGGAGCTTCAAGCTTTTTTAGGACTGCTCAATTTTTATCATGTCTTTCTACCGCACAAGGCCGCAGTGGCAGAATCGTTACACCAGCTCTTGGACAAGAATGCAGAGTGGAAATGGACGAACGTCCAAGAAAGGAGCTTTTCAGCAGTCAAATCACTGCTGTCTTCAAACTCAGTTTTGATGCATTTTAACGAAAATCTGCCTGTCTGCATCGCTTGTGATGCATCACCATATGGGGTTGGGGCTGTGCTGAGTCATTTAATGGCTGATGGAAGGCAAATTCCAATAGTCTATTACTTAAGGACCTTGTCCTCTGCAGAGCGTAACTATACCCAAATAGATAAAGAGGCCTTGGCCATAGTGGCAGGGATCAAGAAGTTTCATGACTATTTGTATGGTAGGCCCTTCACGGTCTTCACAGACCACAAGCCACTCCTGGGTTTGTTCACAACGAACAAACACCCCAGATCATATCTCCTAGGATGTTGAGGTGGTCAATATTCCTGTCAGTGTATAATTACAGTGTGATTCACAAACCAGGCAGGGAAATGGGCCACACAGATGGCCTTAGCAGACTGCCCCTGCAACATTTAGAGCCCGACCCCGCTCCAGCCACTCGCATCTTGGCTATCCAGGATCTGCAGGAGTCTCCCCTTAATACAGGGGATGTGGCTGCTGAAACAGCTTCAGACATGACACTGAGCTGTGTCTTGAACTGGGTGCTCACAGGATGGCCGGAAATTAGTCTGGGTCCTAACTTTCAGAGCTTCAGTAGGAGGAAGGATGAGTTGTCAGCTCACAGGGGGTGCGTTTTGTGGGATAGTCGGGTCGTAGTCCCGAACTCACTGAGGGCTAGAGTCTTAGAGTCTCTCCATGAGGGACATCCGGGAATAGTCCGGATGAAGGCACTCGCACAAAGCTACCTTTGGTGGCCTGGGCTGGATAAAGATATTGAGACTCAGGTACACAGCTGTCACATTTGCCAGCAATCTAGACCAGAGATGCCCCACGCCCCAGTCCATAGATGGGAAACCACATCAATTATGCAGGGCCTTTTTAGGGACAACTCTTCCTCATTGTGGTGGACAGTCACTCCAAATGGTTAGAGGTCGCACCTGTCCCTACTATGACTACTGCCAGGACCATCCAGGAACTGTGCAGGATCTTTGCCACACACAGGTTACCCGACGTGATAGTTTCAGACAATGGGGCTCAACTTACTGCTTCAGAATTCCAGTCCTTTTTGAGGGCTAATATGATCAGGCATGCTACATCAGCCCCTTTTCATTCGGCCTCAAACGGCCAAGCAGAGCACATGGTCTGAACAACTAAAGAATCCTTGAAGAGGATAGTAACCGGCAACTGGCAACATAGATTTTCTACTCTGCCAACGCACAACCCCCTGCACTTCCACAGGCAGAAGCCCAGCAGAATTAAGATGGGACCGGTGTTTGATCACAAAGCTGGTGTCATGGTTCCGACTAATTAAACACTTCAAAGAACTTTCAGGCATGTTTATCATAAAGCCTTTATTAACAGTGTTATAAATTGACGGCAATCATGGAGGTTTATGCTAGAATCTGAATTCCTCTTGCTGGCATCTAACTTTTCTTGCTAAACCCCTCCCTTATCTTGCAGTCACAGGTCACATCTTCCAATTAGCCCAGAGGGCAGAGATTCACTTCCGTTCCTTTTCCCGGGCTTTTGTTGTTATTCCCCTCCCTTTTCTCTGTCATCTGAATTAACCCTAAAAATACCAGACAGTTCTGCATATTTTGTCAAAGCAAGAATATTCAATATTAGCAGCGTTGACAGCTGGATCACCTACATCCAGATAGAGTTGCCTCACAAGCAACACAGCCAAAGGCACCACGATACTTGCAAGTGGGCGACCCGGTTTGGGCGTGGAACTACAGGCAAGGGGCACTGTGGATGGTAGCTGTGGTTTGTAAGGTGACTGGGCCACTTTCTTATGAAGTGGTCCTGGAAGACGGTCGCGTGCTACGCAGGCACATCGACCAACTGCGGTGGAGGTTAGTAACCCAGCCAATAACTCATGACTCTAGTGACAGTCAAACTCAGGAGCAACACGATGGCAGTAGTGCATTAGATTCTGCTAGCGATGATGGAACTCTCCCATTAAGGGACGGGGCTCTAGTGTCTGGTGAGTCGGTCCCAAATACTGATGCTTCAACCAATGGGCAATGCCAGCAGACGGCTCCATTTTCTGGACTGGTGGACTCTGTTCCACCTGTGGACACTGCCTTGGGTCTACCAGGACAGGCCAGCCACAGAGACTCAATTCTACCCATAACGGATGGGTCCCATAGCCCCGGTCTACCAAGCCTGGCAGGCGAGCTGACAGACCGGGGGCCTCCAGCAGTTCCGAGGCATTCAGAACAGGCGAAAAGGCCACCAATGTATTTAAGGGAATATGTTCAACAATTGTCCTTATGAACTATCTAGGGCATAGGTCAGCAACCTGTGGCTCTGGAGCCACATGTGGCTCTTTGAGCCTTCCCCTGTGGCTCCCAGCCTCCACTGCCATTTGCAGACAGAGAGAGAGACAGAGACAGAGAGAGGCACTTGCGCTTCCTGCTTCTCTCTGTGTGTGTTTGTGTTTTTGTGTATGTGTGTGTAAAAAAAAGAGAGTGGACTCACGGTGTTCTCTGAGGAGCTGAAAAGCTTTTTGGGTGGGGCTCCTCCCTTTGCTGCATCTCTGCAGGAAGCAGGAAGCAGGAAGGGCAGGAGAGAGCTAGCTAGCCCAGCTATGCTGACTCAGGAATTCTGGGAATTGAAGTCCATGAGTCATAAAAGAGCCGAGGTTGCCTACCCCTGAGCTAGCCCAATAAGCATGTGTGTCAGCTTGTTGGAGAACAGCTTGAAGCCAGCTTGCCAGGTGAGCAGAAGATCAAAGAGAGAGAGGGGGGGAGAGAGGGAGAGAGAGAAAGAGAGAGGGGGGGAGAAAGGGGAGAGAGAGAGAGAGAGAGAGAGAGAGGAAAGAGAGAGAGAAAGAAAGAGAGTGGGGGAAGAGGACTGGCAGACCAAGGGCAGAAAGAGAAAGAGAGAGAGGAAAAAGAGAGAGAGAAAGAGAGGGAGAGGAAAGAAAAAGGAGAAAGAGAGAGAGGGAGAGGAAGAGAGAGAGGAAAGAGAGAGGGAGAGGGAGAGAAAGAGAAAGAGAGGGGAGAGGAAAGAGAGAGGGGGAGAGAAAGAGAGGGGGAGAGAGAGAGGAAAGAGAGGGAGAGAGAAAGAGAGAGAAAGAGAGAGGGGGAGAGGAAAGAGAGAGAAAGAGAAAAGAGAAAGAAAGAAAGAGAGAGAGAGTGAGAGAGGAGGGGAGAGACAGAGAGAGCCTTTTGACATCTAAAATGAAGATAACACTGCATATACCCTTTTTTACTATATATATGTGTGTGTGTGTGTGTGTGTGTGTGTGTGTATGTGTATGTGTATGTGTATGTGTATATGTATATGTATATGTATATGTATATATATATCCTTGATAACTGGAGTGCAGTTTTGGAGTGCAAAAAAGAGGAAGCGGGACAACCAAGGCAATTATGGTTAGCTAGGAGGGATGGCCCTATCACACGGGCAATGAGTAAGCAGTTAGGCCAGCAAGGTTTATAAAAAGAATCTCCCCCCTCTAAGCTTTACTCTGAGGACGCTGGCAGGGGACCAGCGAAAGCTAAGTTGTTTCTTTTAACATTGTAAATAGTTGTTTTTATTGTTTTTAAATATCTTTTTAGCAATAAACAACTGGTTTATACCTCTCCCGGAGATTGAGGATTGTGTTATTGAACATATATATAGTGTTATTTTAGCTATCAATAGGGTTTTGCAGCTCCCAGTGTTTTGTTTTCGGTGGGAAATGGGTCCAAGTGGCTCTTTGAGTGTTTTGGGTTGCCTATTCCTGATCTAAGGGGAAGAGGTGTAATGTATTCATGTGAAGTACTTGGAAATGTTGAAAAAACGGTCATAAGACTCTGTCAGTTAAGTGCCAGACTTTTTGTCTACATGCTAATTACTTGTGTTAAAAGCAGGAACTAATACTTGAATCCTATTGGCTGCTGCCTAGTTGCTGAGTGTATAAATAGGGGTGGGGCGGCAGTTATCCAGGCTTCTGTTTAAATCTTAAATAAAGAGTTGTTGTTGCACCTGCTGCTTTGTCAATGCCTTACCGATCACCAAACATAACACCTTCCTCCTAATTTTCCCACAACAACAACCCTGTGAGGTGGGTTGGGTTGAGAGAAAGTGACTAGTCCAAAGTCACCTGACTGGCTTTTATGGTTAAGGAGAGACTTGAATTCACAGTCCCATGCTTTCTAGCCTGGTGCCTTAAGTACTAGATTAGACCAAACTGGCTCCATCATTTGTACACCTACAAGAAAAGAGAACTATTCTGGTTTTTGTAATATAATCACGGAATCCAATGTTTCAGATTGTATTGCTTACTTTTTCATTAGTAATCCCACAAAGAGCCTTTTAAGGTAGGCCAGTATTATGGTTTAAAATGGCAACCAGGAGTGGGTATTAGTTAGAAGGGGCTCAAGGTTTGCCTGATTTTATTTTGTTTGGGGTGTTATTCTGTTTGTTATTGTTTGAATGGGTTTTGTTGTGGCCCTAGTATGTCTTATTGGACACAGTTTAGGAGCTGTGGTGGTGCAGTGGTTAGAGTGCAGTATTGCAGGCTAACTCTGCCCACTGCCAGGATCCTGACTGACTAAAGGTTGACTCAATCTTCCATCCTTCCAAAGTTGGTGAAATGAGGACCCATATTGTTGGGGGCAACAGGCTGACTCTGTAAACCGCTCAGAGAGTGCTGTAAACCCTGTGGAGTGATATATCAAAATCAAAATAAGCAGGAAAATGGTAAGAGAACACCTATCCAATCTTGATGAATACAAATCACCAGGTCCTGACAGATTACACCCCAAAGTTCTGAAAGAGCTGGCAGATGTTATCTCAGAACCATTGCACCACAGCTTTCACAAATCCTGGAGTACCAAGGAAGTACCTGAGAATTAGAAAAGGGCTGATGTGGTCCCCATCTTCAAGAAAGGGGAAAAACGGACCCAGGAAACTACAGACCTATTGTTTAACATCAATACCTGGGAAGATTCTAGAAAAGATAATCAAAAAAGATATCTGTGAACAACTAGAAGCAAACAACTAGAAGCAAACAAATAACTAGCAGCCAGCACGGGTTTGTTAAAAACAGATCATGCCAGACCAATCTGATCTCATTCTTCGACAAAGTAACTAAACTAGTAGAAGAGCGAAACGCAGTGGGTGTAGTATACCTAGATTTCAGTAAGGCATTTGACAAAATAGATCACAACCTACTCCTTGGTAAGCTAGAAAAAGGTGGAATAGACAACATCACCACCAGATGGATCTGTAGCTGGCTGACAAACCATACTCAACGAGTAGTCCTCAATGGCACTACATCCACATGGAGAGAAATAAGCAGTGGGGTACCACAAGGTTCCGTCTTAGGCCCAGTACTCTTCAACATCTTCATAAATGACTTAGATGAGGGAATTGAAGGGGAACTCATCAAATTCGTAGATGACACCAAACTGTCAGGAGTAGTTAACATCCCAGAAGAACTCAGGATTCAAAAAGATCTAGACAAACTTGAACAATGGGCCCTATCCAACAAAATGAGTTTTAATGTGGAGAAAAGCAAAATCTTACACTTAGGCAGGAAAAACCAAAGCAACAAATACAGATCGGGCAAGACCTGGCTTGGAGGCAGTAACTGTGAGAAGGGTCTTGGAGACCTGGTGGATGATCACTTAACTATGAGCCAGCAGTGTGCAGCAGCAACCAAAAAAGCTAATACAATCCTGGGTTGTATAAACAGAGGCATAGAATCAAGATCACACGAAGTATTAGTACCACTTTATAAAAACCACACCTTGAATACTGCAGCCAATTTTGGTCATCATATCACAAAAAAGATGTTGAGAGTCTGGAAAAAAATCAGAGAAGAGCAACTAGATCAAAGGCCTGGAGACCAAAACGTACAAAGAACGGCTGCGGGACTTGAGTTTGGCCAGTCTAAACAAAAGAAGAAATAGGGGAGACATGATAGCAGTATTCCAGTATCTGAGGGGCTGTCACAAAGAAGAGGGGGTCACATTGTTCACCAGAGCACCAGAGGGCAGGACAAGAAACAATGGTTGGAAGCTGATAAAAGAGAGAAGCAACCTGGAATTAAGGAGAAACTTCCTGACAGTGAGGACAATCAACCAATGGAACAGCTTACCCCCAGAAATCATGGGCACTCCATCACTGGAAGTTTTTAAGAAGAGACTGGACAATCACCTGTCAGAGATGGTATAAATCCTCCTGCTTGAGCAGGGGGCTGGACTAGAAGACCTACAAGATCCCTTCCAGCTCTATTCTATTCTATTCTATTCTATTCTGTTCTGTTCTGTTCTGTTCTGTTCTGTTCTGTTCTGTTTTGTTCTAGTCTAGTCTAGTCTAGTCTAGTCTAGTCTAGTCTACATAAGTCTATTGTTGTTGCTGTATCTGATTGATGAGACCAGAGCTATATGGATGAGGAAGAGCCCATCCCAAAGAGAGTAAAAAAATAAGCTAAATATCTGATGTAGCTCCTTTCAGCTAGTTCTTCGGGCCAATAGCTTAGGTTGCTACTAAAAGCACTAAAATCTTATGGGGAAGTGAAATTGAGGAAAGAAGGAAGTATTGCGAGAGCTGGATCCGTTCCTTTTTCTTACCTTGTCTTTTCTTGGCAGGACGGCCACTCTCCTTGACCCATCCAATTGCTCATCAGCCAAAAAGGATTATCTGTATGCCAAAGCCAAGCGGGCTTTGTCTGATGGCCACTACAGTTACAGTGAATATTATAAACGGATCAAGCCATTTCTGGGTAAGCAGAAACATTGATTGAGGAAATACCAGTTGAGGTTTAGAGTTTGTTCAAAAAAAGGGGGGGGGAAACACACCCAGGAAACTACAGACCAATCAGCCTGATATTAATACCTGGAAAGATCCTGGAAAAGATTTTTTTTAAAAAAGATCTGTGAACATATAGAAACAAATAGCTAGTAGCCAGCACAGGTTTATTAAAAACAGATCATGTCAAATCAATCTTGTTTAATTCCTTGACAAAGTGACTAAATTAGTAGACCAGTAAAATGTGTGGACATAGTATACTTAGACTTCAGCAAGAACACAACCTACTTTCTGGTAAGCTATAAAAAGGTGGGATAGACAGCATCACCACTACATGGATTTGTAACTGGCTAACAAACTATACTCAACATGTGTTCCTTAATGGTATATATCTATATGGAGGGAAGTAAGCAAGGTTCCATCTTAGGCCCAGGACTCTTCAATATCTTCATAAATGACTTAAATGAGGGAATAGAAGGGGAACTCATCAAATTTGCAAATGACACGAAAGCTGTCAGGAATAGCCAATACCCCAGAAGACAAGCTCAGGATCCAAAAAGATCTTGACAAACTGGAACAATGGGCCCTATTCAGCAAAAAGAATGTTAATGTGGAGAAAAGTAAAGTTTTACATTTAGGCAGGAAAAACAAAAGGTACAGGTACAGATTAGGCAAGACCTGGTTCAAAAACAGTAACTGTGAGAGGTACCTTGGAGTCCTAGTGGACGATCAGTTAAATATGAGCCAACGGTTTGTGACAGCAGCCAAAAACACCCTAATACTATTCTTGGTTGTGTAAAATCATAGAATCAAAATCATGTGAAATATTAGTATCATTTTATAAAGCCTCAGTAAGACCACACCTGGAATACTCCATCCAGTTTTGGTCACCACACTACAAAAAAAAATATTGACACTTTGGAAAAAGTGCAAAGAAGAGCAACTAAGATATTTAAAGGCCTGGAGACTAAAACATATGTAGACTAATTGCAGGATTTGGGTTTGGCTAGCCTAGAGAAAAGAAGGACTAGGGGACATGATAGCAATATTTCAGTTTTTGAGAGGCTGCCACAAAGAGGAGGGGGTCAAATTATTTTCCAAAGCAACAGAGGCACCAGAACAGCTTGCCTTCAGAAGTTATGGGTGCTTCATCACTGCAGGCTTTTAAGAAGAGATTGGACAGTCACTTGTCTGAAATTATAGAGTCTCCTGTTTGAATAGGGAGTTGGACTAGAAGACCTCCAAGATCCCTTCCAGCTCTATTCTGATTGATTGATCTCTAGTGAGAGCAAGATGAGAGTAATGCAACAATCCTCACTCTCCTTGACCTATCAGCAGCTTTCAGTGACCCTGGTATTCTTTTGGGTCAGCTGGCTTAATGTCAGACCTGCCCTGACTTGGTCCCTTAGCCAAGAAAGACCTGTAAAGACCTGCCTCAATTAATTCTCCCAAGAAAGCACAACTCTTGAAACTTGCATTTTCTCAAAAGGAACTTTTATTGAGAGTTAATGACAGCAGGAGAGTAAGGCAGGATCTAAAGTTTTCCCATGTGAAACGTTACATTAAAAGTGCTCTTTCAAAACCCCTCCCCAATGTCAAGCCAGTTAGTTTGATTTAGCCAATTCGCAGGTGTGAAGTTGTTATGGGAAATAGGCCATACAGGTTCCATCCCATCTGACTGGAGATAAGGCAGATGGTTGTAGGCACATTCTTCCCTCCTTTCATACCCCAAGAAAAGTATTTCAAAGAGGATAGAACAAAGCAAAGGAAATACATTGTAGGCTCCCCGAATCTCCTCCTCCCTTTAACACAAGCCTCCCCCCTCCCAACAAAATGGCAGGACCCAAAATGAAATGAAATGCACACAGAAAGAAATATATTGATGGTCTGACAAGGCCTTTGACTCCATTTGTAGTGAAAGGTATACTTTTACTAAAAATCAAGTGCATTACTGTACATATAGCAAAGCCAGAACTGAAGTTTGTGCGCTAAAATTTCCTGGTTAACTTTCTCTATCTGGTTAATAACAACAACAACAACAACAATAATAATAAGTGGAAAGGACCTTGGAGGTCATCTAGTCCAACCCCCTGCTCAGGCAGGAATCCCTATACCATTTCAGACAAGTTCCTCTCCTTCCCTGGTTCCCTATTGTCCAATTACAGGTGAACCATTGCATTCCATTCCCAGGCTCTGACCTTGAGATGGTGTCTCTGGAAGGTACAATGAGTCATAGCCTTCCCCCTTCTCATCCCACTCCTTCTCCCCTAGTTTATGTCAGACTGACAGCTGGTGAATGTGAAGCTCAAGCGTATGATGGCAGCTCTGACAAATGTATTTGCACAAGAGAAGTGTGCAAATCAGATAGTAGTTTTGACATAACTACTGTCAATAAGCATAATTATTTTGTCTCCAACTCAATTTTATGGTCCAAACAAATATGTCAATTTCAATGTCTATTGCAGTATGTAATGTCAGTTCAGTGTTTTTATGTATTATATATATATATTCCTCTTAATACAACATATGAACTGAAGAGAAACATGCACTTTTTGCCTAATGTATACATTTTGAATAGAAAAAAATTCCAAGATGCAATATATGCTTATACATTAATTTTATGAGTGCATGCATTTGATAGAGACTTTTCTTCAGTATCCTGAGGTACAGGGAAAAACCATGCTAAATTTGGAATGCAAACATGAATTGTGTTGCCACAATTCTATTCCCACCACCATCTTTTCACATGGTTTGGAATTAATTTAATTGAATTTGTTTATTTGGTTGGAAAAGATGAAGTACTATAGGTCTAATTTCCATATAGAATGTAAATCAGACTAATTTCTTCTCCATTTTTAATCTATATTGTTATATTTTATAAGTTGAATAACAAAATAAAATTCAATGGTGAAAAAAGTAAGGTTTTACATTTAGGCAAGAAAAACCAAATGCACAGGTATAGTATAGGTGGTACCTTGCTCAATAGTAGTAACTGTGAGAGGGATATCAGAAGCGGTGAATGCTCCAACACTGGAAGGTTTTAAGAAGAGACTGGACAGCCATTTGTCTGAAATGGTATAGGGTTTCCTGCTTGAGCAGGGGGTTGGACTAGATGACCTCCAAGGTCCCTTCCAACATTGCTGCTGCTGCTGCTGCTGCTGCTACTACTACTACTACTACTACTACTACTACTACTACTACTACTACTACTATTATTATTATTAAAGTTATGTTTTCCTCTTGTCCCATCATTCCTTTCATCTTTTTCCTAATGGCAAAACATTTGTTAAGGTGGCAAAGATCGAAATATTGCAAAATCTGTTTTGATGGATAGTTTTAAGGGCTGTTGTGTCTTTATTCCCAGCACTATCATTTCATGTGGATTGGAAATAATTTACATTTTATGACCAACACTACTTAAAGGAGTGTTTCTGTCACTTATGCAGGGTACTTCATATGACACATATGAAGTACCCTGCAAAATACAGCTGTAAAACCCTGGAAGCTCACCATGTGTATTGGTTTGAAATAATTTAGAAAATGTGCAGCTATTAATAAAATGTGTTGAAACTATTTCAAGAAAAAAGTTCCCATTGCTCTTTCATTTGAGAAGACCAGTAAAGAATATCAGCTAAATTTTCCTCTTTGCTTGCAGGAGGTGCTCCGGTTGAAGATCTCAGGGCACTTAGCAAAAATGATGTCAACATGGATATTAACACTTTTTTGGGCCTGAAAAGCAGCTCTGTCAAGGTGAGTGGATTTTAAAGTAAAAGGGGGCTGAAGTCAGTTTTCCCCAGCCATTCTGGGAGGGTAATTAGGGGAGCTTCTCCAAGAATCCTGAAGACAAACAATTTGGGTGGAGGGAAAAGACTGATGAAAATTAAAAGAATGTATGGTGGTGGTGGTGGTAGGGAAACAGGTCAATGCCACATTTCTCAGGCTTTGAAGTTTTGTTTAGATTTTAAAGCTTCCATATTGAATATTTTGAATTTTAAAATATTTCAGATTTTAATATTTTAGTATTTTAAATATCACCTTGCTAGCTCTAGTCAACCAAGTCAACATTTTAATCAATGTTTACATACAGGATTACATACAAACTATGACCACAATTGACCAGAATTTCTGTTGTTAAGTGAGACATTTGTTAAGTAAATTTTGCCCCATTTTACAACATTTCTTGCTACTGTTGTTAAGTGAATCACTGCAGTTAAATTAGTGACATGATTGTTAAGTGAATCTGGCTTCCCCATTGACTTTGCTTGTCAGAAGGTTGCAAAAGGGGATCACATGACCCTGAGGACGCTGCAGCCGTCATAAATATGAATCAGTTGCTAAGCATTTGAATTTTGATCATGTGACCATGAAAATGCTGTAATGGTCATGTGAAAAATGGTCATAAGTCACTTTTTTCAGTGCTGTTATAACTTTGAATGGTCACTAAATGAACTGCTGTAAATTGAGGACTACCTGTAATACTTTTTAGCAAGGTGAAGTGTATAGAATAGGCTATCATCCTTAGGTGCACATATCACGGACTAATGGTCCACCAGTTATGGCAAATTTTGGTCAGTTTGCCACAAATTCAACCATAGTACACTTCTCTTCTAATCATATTCACACTATTCTATCTACATATCTCGGTATTCTAAGATATTCACTTCTATTCTAATCAATCACCTGGTTCAAATAGAGCAGAAAGATATCTAATCTGGCTGTATTAAGAAAGGACACTTTTAGCAAATCACAAAACTCTGGTAATAATATGAATTATTCTCTGAGCAGAACTGCTTCAAAAATCTCACTTCAAGGACAGTGTGCCCATAAAATCCAGAAGTGTGAGTCTGATGGCATGTGTATCCTGTGAGGTATTCTTAATGATGGGTAGACACACCACAGCACAGATGAAAACTTTACATAATACTTTATTTGTAACATGCAGGCTGTTGCTTTGACTGGGTAGGGTCTCCAAGCCCTTCCACATGGGCAGAAATCTTGGGGACTTAGTCCTTACAGTTGCCAAGTAGCTGTTAAAGTTCATAATGTAGCATACCATCCATGCTTTCCTCTAAGGATCTTGTATTTATTGGGATTATGAGCTGCTCTTAAGCAATTTTGCCACTGACCACTCAAGCTGTGCTCCCAAGCTGAGCTCCAGTGAGGGGTAGGGCAAGATGGGTTGCTTACCCTGACTTGTGGCTTAGCTGTTGAGTGCCAGCCCATTTGGTTGCCTCTCAATGTGCACTTGCCCAGAGGTCTCTACCTCATCTCATCTTTGCCTGCTCACTCCACACACATTAGTTGCTTTTCCTTTTCTAGGCTGAGGATATGGGTGTGGAACATATGCTGCCTTGTCTGCCTATGGATGTTGGTTGAAAAGGCAAAGATAGGACTCAACTAGCTAGCTGGGTGCAGCCAAATAATGACCCAGGAAAGTCACACGGATGCCTGTAGGGAGTCTGCTATGTGCCTCTGAGTTTCATCTTGCCTTTAGATGAAGGAGGGGGAGGTGCTACTTTCAAGTGGGTAGATGGAGAAACAAAACTGCTTTGATTCAGCTGTGGACCATGAGAGCATGAAACCTTGTCAAGGACACCAGAACAGGTGTAAATTTGAAGCAGACTGTTCCCATAACAATGTGGACTTGTTAATATGGATTATGTAAGACGCTGAGGGTTTGGCTGGGAAAACTATTGTTTAAGTCTATGAATTGGTGTTGGAAGCTCAGAGTTAGTTTTTCTTTGACATAGTCAAGCTGTGTATTCAATAAACAGTAAGCTTTTTGGAAACAAAATGAACCTGGAGTTTTATTTGGATTCTTGAGCTGGATGTTGACAGCTGGTTGGTTCCTCTCCCTTAGCAGGTTGGGGGAATTGAGTGTTTCTCCTCTCAGGCTTACAACCATTTTGGAGTGAAATGAGATGACTTCAATTGTGGGAAATGCAGGAGAAGTGTTTCTGCCCACCTGCAGTGACTTCAATCAAGGGCAATGTTAACTTCACTCCTCCTCTGAAGCAAGTCTTATCTACAGGGTGGAGGTTTTGTGAAAGCAGCAAAATGAATATTGCTCCTAACTGGTTTTGTTCTATTTATTCCGTAGGAATTAACCCCTGAAAATGTGAAAGGCCTGCTGGGTGAAAACCTAAATAGCTTGAGGGATAATCAAAATATCCCACTTGTACGAGAGTGGATCCAGAAGCAGAAGCAATCTGATCTGAATAGCCTTGGTCTGGGACTCCGAGGTGGCCTTCCCAAAGGGTTTATTGTTCTTAAAAGTAAGACCACGCATGCCTCTGCTTGAGATGAATCGAATAGGAGCCAGATACTGGATATTAGGGAAGAACAAAAGATTTCTGGTGATATGGGGTGGTGCACATTTTTATGAAGTTGTTCATTCTGGTTTTATATGCTACCCTTCTGGTAAGATGGTCAGGATAGCTGCATGTTTCACATTAATGCTAACTAGTGCGTGGAAGGTGGGAAGGGAAACAACAGAGGTAAAAGTGAAAGTGTGGAATTGTGGAGGGTATATTAATTTAAGGATAATAATTCCAGTTCCAGGAATCTTGGAACTTAAGCTTTATGTTACTTCTTTTCTTCTCCGGGCACATCAGCACCACCCTTTGCCAATCATTTTCCTCCAGGTTATATCTGCCTACCCCTGGCCTAACCATTCTCCTGCCCTTGCTATCAATTTGATTCCTTTTCTGAAACTCTCCTGCTCCTAAAAACAATAACCTGGGGCTCCAGCTAAGCTTTCTGCTACAATCTGCTACAATTTCTGCTCTGTCAGCAGCAGAGAGAATTGTTAGCAGAACGTGTTCATACTGGAGATTCTGTTTCAATCTATACCCTTTCCAATAAAGGTGATACTTCAAGCATGGCTGAAACTTTATTCTTAATAAGCATGGAGAAGGAAAAGGACTTCAAATCATAGAGTGGGAAGGGACTTCAGAAATACTCTAGACCTGCCCTCTCATCAAGGTAGGAGACTTTATACCATCCTGGTCAAATGGCTATCCAGCCTATTTTTGAAAATCTCCAGTGATGGAGCACCCACAATTCCAGGACATAAGTTGTTCCATTGGTTAATTGTTCTCACTGTTAGAAAATTTCTCCTTATTTCTAGGTTGGATCTCTCTTTAACAAGCTTCCACCCATTACTTCTTATCCTGCCCCCAGGTGCTTTGGAGAATAAGTCATTCATCTTTTCTCTCTGACAAACACTCCAGTACTGAAAGACAGTTATCATGTCCTTCCAATCTTTCTTTTCGATAGGCTAGATATGCCGAGATCCCTCAACTGTTCATCATACAATTTAGCCTCCAAACCTCTTATCTTTAGTGCTCTACAGTACTACATTTGACTTTTTTTGGCAGCTGCAGCACATTGCTAGCTCATATTTAAGTGGTGGTCCACTAAGACAGGGGTCCCCAACCCCTGGGCTACGGCCCACTACTGGGCTGTGGCTTGTTCAAAACTAGGTCAAGGAGAACTGGGCAAGCCCGCATATGTGAAACTCCATTCACGTGAATGGAGGGCACTTGTGCTCACATGCAAAACTCCACTCACACAAGCAGAGGGGGGTTGCGCTGGTGCATGAAGTTCCATTAGTGTGGGTGGAGCTTCATGCCTGAGCAAAAGTGCCCTCTGTTCAAGCACCCTCCGCTCACTATGAAACTGCATTTGTGCAAGTGGAGGACATGTGTGCCGGCTGCTCACACGAATGGAACTATGCATGCGCGTGCACCTGCCACTCACACGCCCACCAAACCGGGCCGCCAAGCTTGAAAGGTTGGGGACCACTACATGAAGACACTAGATCTCTCTCATAGTTACTACTGTAGAGCCAGGTACCACCTATTCTGTAACAATACATTTGATTTTTCCAAACTAAGTGCAGAACCTTACTTTTCTCACCACCAAACTGCATCTTGTTGGATGTTCACAAGGCTTTTTTTTGTCATAGAACACCCAGAATGGAATTCCAGCATCTTTTTTGGATGGAACCTTGTAGGGTAGGCAAGGCGGCTTGTATGACATGTGTGAGTTCCAGCATCTTTTTTTTTTTTTTACAAAAAAACCAAAACACTGGATGTTCAAGTCTGTCAAAATTCTTCAGAATCTTGAGTCTGTTTTCCAATTCCCCCCCGTTTCTGTCATGTGTAAATTCGATGAGTTCCACTCCTATTATTATGAAAATGCTGAAGATTATTTGGTCCAAGACAGAACATTGGGGTACCCTCCGCATACCTCCCTCCATGAAGATGTAACTCCATTAAAAACTACACACTGGATAAAGTTGGTCAGCCAATTATAAATCCTTCCAGTGATGGTATGTCCATCTCACATTTTTTCTATCTTATCAAGAAGTAGGCTATGGGTCAAATGCCTTACTGAAGTCCAAATATAGTATGTTCACAGCATTTCATTTGTCCACTAATTTAATCTATTTATCAAAAAAGGGTATATGGCTTCTCTGGCATTATCTGTTTTTAACAAAACCCGCTTGGTTAGTAATCATCTTGTTTATTTCTAGGTGTTCACAAATCCTCTGCTTGATTATCTTTTTCAGAATTTTGACAGCTATTGATTAGCCTATAATTCCCTGGATCTATTTTTCCCTTTTCGAAGATTTGTGCCACATCAGCTCTTTTCCAGTCCTCTGGTAATTCCCTTGTGCTACAGGAGCTCTGAAAAACCTTTCAGTGGCTCCGAGATTACGTCTGTCAACTATTTTAGAACCCTGGGATGCAAACCCTCTGGTCCAGGTGATTTGTACTCATCCATGGTGGATAGGCATTCTCTTACCATGTCTTTGCCTATTTTGCCTTGTGTATCTGTTCTACCTCCTTTAGTGCTGCTTTTTGATAGGTTGAGCTATTTTTCCTTTTGCATAAAAACAGGTGCAAAGAAGGAATTAAGCAGTCCTGCTTTCTCTCTGCTGCCAGTTACCTTCTTGCCATCTGTTCCCATTAATGGACCTATTGTTTCCTTGACTTTCTTCTTGCCTTTATATAATGAAAGAAACTTTTTTGTTATTTTTTGCATGAGTTGCGATCTTAGCCCATTCTGCACCTTAGCTTTCCTTACTCTCTCCTTGCAGGTTTGAGTTATTTGTTGATATTCTCTTTTAGTTCTGTGCCCCTCTTTCTATTTTTTTATATTTGACCTTTTTGTCCCTTAATTTGTCAGAGAGCTCTTTGTGCAACATGCTGGTCTCATGTAGTTTTGTTTTCTCAAACTCTGTATCAAGTAGGAGATTGAACAGGTTACTGACCAACTTAGCTGACACCCTTGTCATCCAAAAGGTAGAGGAGGGAACTAGAGGATCACTATACTGGTCTTAATTCTTACTAACCAAGAATAAATGATAGAGTTGAAGTTGCAGGAACTTTGGGGGAAAGTGACCATATCACATTGGAATTCAACTGACCCAAGCTGTAGAACACAATCACACCAGTGTCTTAGACTTTAAAAGGGCTGATTTCAACAAACTTAGAGAGAGCTTTGGGAAGGATTCCATAGATGAAAATTTTAAAAAGGAAAACAACTCAAGAAGCTTGGGAAACTCTTGAAATATTTGATTATAGAAACCCAGTCCAGCACAATACTACTGAAAAAGAAAAAGAAAAAATCCCAAAAGAAACCAGCATGATTGCACAAATAACTTCATGATAAACTGAAAGACAAAAAGGATTAGTATAAAAAAATGGAAAGAGGGACATATAACTAAGACAGAATACCAGCATAAAGCCTGAATCTGCAAAGGTGAAGTCAGGAAAGTTAAGTCTCAGAATGAACTAAGGCTTGCAACAAATGTCAAAATTATAAAATGATTCTTTCAACATGTAAAAAACAAGAAAAACGTCAGGAAACAATCTTTCCATTAATGGAAGAAGATGGCAAGGAAGTGAAGGGGAGCAGGGAGGAAGCAGAACTACTTAATTAACTATTTGCATCTGTCTTCACACAAAAAGAAAAATTAGCCCGACCTACCAGAAACAGAACCATACAAGACAGACTAAGAATATAAATTAAAATAGGCAAGAAAATGGTAAGAGAACACCTGTCCACTCTAGTTGTTCAAATCACCAAGACCAGATGGATTGTATCCCAGAGTTCTGAAGGAGCTGACATATAAGCTTGGAACTATTGAACAATATCTTTCAATGATCCTGGAGCACTGGGGAACTACCAGAGGACTGGAAAAGAAATGATATGTTTCCCATTTTCAAAAAAGGGGAAAAAAACAGATTCATGAAATTATGGATCAATCAGCCTGACATAAGCAACAGATCTGCAAACACTTACAAAGCAAGCAAAGTTATAACCAAAAGCTACATGGGTTTATCAAAAACAGATCATGCCAAACAAATCTTATTTCATTCTTTGAAAAAGTGATTAAATTGGTGGACCAGCAAAATGCTGTGGAAATAGTATATTTGGATTTCAGTAAGGCAGATTAGAAAAATATGAGATAGATAGCATCACCAACAGATGGATTTGTAACTGGCTGACAAAATGCATTCAACGTGTAGTTCTTAATGGAATTACAACTACATGGAGGCAATATCCCAAGGTTCTGTCTTATGCCCACTACTCTTCATATTGTACATAGTATGTTTAGGTGTGTGTCATGTATGTCTTTCACTTTGAGAGTGGGCAACTAAATTTCATTTTTGATGTGTGCCATTGTGTCCACAGTAAAAAAATGACAATAAAGGTTATCTTATCTTATCCATCTTATCTTAAACAATTTAGATGAGAGAACAAAAGGGAATTCATCAAATGATACCAAGATGACAGGAATAGCCAACACACAGAAGATAGGCTCAAGATCCAGAAGAATCTTGACAGACTTGAACACTGGATCCTATATAACAAAATGAAATTCAATTGAGAGAAAAGTATAGTTTTGCACTTAGGCAAGAAAAACCAAAGGTACAGGTATAGAATAGGTGGAACCTAGCTCAATACCAGTAATGGTGAGAGGGATCTTAGAATCCCAGTAAACAATCATTTAAATATTTGTTTCTGCATTTTTTGTGGAGGAGCTGAAAGGCTTTCAACCCATGACTCACCATTCCCTGTTGCGCTCAAAATAGCCGGAGAACGTATAAGAAAAGGCAGGAAACTTCAAGATCAAAGTGTCTATTCTGGGCTGATATGTCAGCTCCACCCCTACCCACCTACGCTTTACCAATCACAACATGTCGCCAGGTTCCTCCTCCTTGTCTGGCTTGTCATTTTTCTCCTTTCTAGTTATTCAGTTTTGCTACTGTTGTGTGTGATGGTATGAGACCAAGATAGTGGTGCATATTAATAAATATGGATAAATTCATCATACATTTGTCAGTACAAAGGGAAAGTGATTCAGCAAAGGAACCGCCACCCGAGAAATTAAAACCGGCATTGAATAGAAAATACAGTGAAGATTATTTGAAGTTTAGATTTTATTTCACGGAAGAAAATGATCAGCCGCTTCCTGTTTGTGTTATCTGCAATGAAGTACTATCCAAGTATTCCATGAAGCCTTCTTTGCTTCAAAAACATTTAACAACAAAACATAAAGGGTACACCAAAAAGCCAGTAGCATTTTTTGTGAAGAAGAGAGATGAATTTATAAGTGCCGCACTGCTTTTGTGAAGTCCACAACCATCTCGAAAAAATGTCTAGAAGCATCTTATAAATTGTCCTTGATAGCAGCTAAACAAAATAAGTTTCACACAATTGGTGAAGAAGTTGTGGTTTCCTCTGCCATTGCAATTGCTTTAATTTTCTTTAATGAAAAAATGGCTGGTGCTATTCCATGCTTTGACAACACCGTCCAAAGATGAATACAAGATATGGCCGCAGATATTACTCAACAAGTGGTGGAAAAGCTCACAGCAGAAGAAAAATTTGCATTTCAATTGGACTAAAAACTGACATTGCTGGTGAAGCACAATTGTCTTTGTGCGTGTTCCTGATTCGGATAATATACTGGAACACGTATTATTTTGCCACCCACTTACTAGCAGAATGACTGGGGAAGAAATATTCACAATAATCAATAACTTTTTCAGTGAACATGGAATATTATGGACTTGGTGTGTAGCAATTTGTTCCAATGGTGCAGCAGCTATTACAGGAAGAGCTTTGGGCGTGATAGCACAAGTTAAGACATGAAACAGTTCCATTGTTTCAAATTATTGCATCTTGCATAGATATGCACTTGCTTCTAAATGGATGAGCCCATTGTTACATGAGATTTTGCGGGATGCTGCAAAAATAATAAATTTCCTCAAAAACCGGCCATTGAATGGAAGTTTATTCCAACAATTATGAGAGGATTTAGATTCTGAGCACAGCACTCTTCTCTTTCATACAGAAGTATGTTGGTTGTCGAGAGGTGAAACATTATCAAGATTGTTCAAGCTACGAGATGAAACGCACCTGTTCCTGATGAATGTTTCATCACCCCTAGCAGAAAAGTTTGAAAATGTCTTCTGGGTGTCCTGCCTTGGCTATTTGGCTGACATATTAAAAAAAGCTAAATGAACTTAATTGGCTGCAGGGCCACGGGCATAACGTGTTTATCATGGAAGACAAAGTTTGTGCATTCTACAAGAAAATCTTCCTATGGATAGGCCAAGTAAAGAAAGGAAATATTGTGTCATTTCTCAATGTGTCAGACTTTATTGAACTAAATTCTGTTGTTGACATTGAAGACATTGAAATTGCCATCAAAAATCACTTGGAAAAATTGCACAATGAGTTTGCGTTGTATTTTCCATTCATGTCAAGAGGATGTGATACTGGAATTCATTGGGTTGCACTGACCTTCATCATGGACAATGTTGTGAACTCTGACTTTTCCTCTCAAGAGCAGGAAGCACTTCTGTAATTGACATCAAACTGCAATTTGAAGGAACTTTTTAATGAAAAAACATTGACCGAGTTCTGGAACTAAGTTGCAAAACTGTACCAGAAGTGGGTGTTGTAGTGTTACTGCCATTTGGTTCCACATAATTGTGCGAGAAGGCATTTTTTTCATTAACTAAAAAGTAAGGAAAGGAACTGTCTTCAGCTGGAATCTGACTTAATTCTATCAGTGAGCACTCTCCAGCCACGAGTACAAAGATAGTCAGAGAAACAGGCACAAGTTTCCCATTAAAAGTACGGTGAGTGGTTGTACTTTTATCACTCTTTTCCTTTTTTATTGGTCATCCAGTTTTTGACACTTTGCTTAGCCACTGGTGGTGCTGGAATATTGCCATGTCCTAAAGTGGTATAATCTGTGAAAAGGTTGAAAAGCCCTAGTCTAGTCTATCAATATCACTATGGGGATGTAATGCATGGTGAATACTTAAAGATACTTTTCATATTTTTGGCCCAAATGTCCATTTTAGTCCAGTAAATAATTACAGCAGGGTATTGTATCACTGGCATGGCCCAGGTATTGATAGCTTTGATTTATTTTTAGCACTCTTTGGATACATTCTTTACTAATCACAATTTTAACTTGTCCATGGTTGATGTTATCCAACTGAAAAATGCCCAAGATACTTGTAGACTTCATCCTATTAGCTCCTGGTCACTCAGCATTTCAATCACATTACTGTTCATGAGTTTGCCATGCTTTATCGCTACTGTAGCACATTTCTCTAGGCTAAATTCCACTGCTATAGCTATACTAAAAATTCATATAGTGTTTGTCAATGACTGGATTTTTATTTCTGATATTATTTGTTTCTGAAAGGGCCCAAGAAGCAAGGCTGAGCTCTGAAACTCCACCTTCTGCTAAACGACCCTTTGGCTTCTTACTTCAACCGGGCATCATCTATTCAAGTTCATCTCTGCAAGTGAAGAGTCCAGCAAACAAAAGTGAATAAATCTAGTGTTTGAGGATGTAATACAAGACTTTTTTGATCCTACTTTCTTTTATCTTCAAAATAGAAGCACACACCCACAGATGCAGATTTAGAGGGTTAACTTCATGAGGAGAAAATGGAAACATCTAATCATAATAAATTCTTATTGAAATTTTTATCTACACGGGTAGAGGGGTAAACAAGAAAAAGACACTTTTAGCTATTATTAGCCTTAATACAGATAAGAACATGGTCTCCTACAGCTGGGGTCCCCAACCCCTGGCCTGCGGCCCACTACTGGGCCTTGAGCCATTCAGAACTGGGTTGTGGAAATGGGGGGCAACCACGCATGCGTACATATATCCCCACTTGTGCAAGCAGCAAGCAAACATATGCACACTTTCCATTTGTGTGTGCGGCGTTTGTGCATGCTCACACATATGGGGCTGTGCACACATGCGTGCGTGCCTGCCACTTGCACAGACCCATCCCCTCCCCCACCCCCCCCAGCCAGTCTGCAAAGCCAGAAAGGTTGGAGAATTCTGTCTTAGGGTTGCTAGTTATCTGAAGAAGCAAAGGAGGATGTGGACTGTTGGAAAGAAAGACAAATGGGGGGAAAGGACACACTAACATTGTCTTGGCAACGATAAAAATTATTTAGGCCTTTATGTATATGGTATTGCTTTTCCAGTATCCAAATTTGATTTTTTTCTATTACAATATTTTTCCAACCAATCTTTTTTTTCAAGAACATACACTAGTGATAACACAGAATTGACAATAACATGCTTTCCAAATTTTCGCATAGAAATGTATGATAAATCATGTGATCTATAGATTCTGCTATTCATAGATTTGAAGGATTGAAGCCGACTGCCAGAATCAGGAAATAAATAATTTAAATCTGTTAAGTCTGTTCACAGAGGAGGGAAAGAAAGAAATACTAAACAATACACAACAGTTTGAATGGCTACTGTTGTGAAAACAGTCCAACCCCCTTCAACAAACATCTGCCCACACACAACATATAAAAAAGCCACACTTTTAATTTTAGCCTCTGCTTGTCAGATGGAGGACATGAGGACAAAAAGGAGGACATGTCAACCTTTTGCTGGATGTCTGATAATCTTACCTGTCCTTGACTTTTAGTGTCTATCTAAAAAAATCCAATGGCCGGGGGAAGTGAGCATTCTTAGGTGGAAAATGCAGCTTTTCGGGTGCAGTCAAGAAGTCTTATTACACTGAAAATTTGTAAGTAACTTCTGGAAAATTGTTAAAGGATATTGGTTATTTGACTTTTCAATGAAATTAATCTTTTTAATTATAAAAACTGTCTTTCAAAAAGGAACTGTGTTTTTAGTTTCTGTTTCCTCCATTTTCTAGAATCAGCTGTCAGCTTAAGAATTTGGAGTTCTGTGATTCATTAAAGTTGATCCTGATACTAAGACTGCCTGGCTCTTTCTGCTTCTCACCAATTATTCAGGTTTAAGAACCGAAATCCCATGACTTTGCCAGGCTTTTCAATGAAGAGTTTATGAAACAGTTTTGAGACATAAGAGGGCAAGCAAAACCCAACTGCAGAAGGGTCAGGAACCTACCAGGCAGGCTAACAAAGACCATCAATGTGCCCTTTGATGAATACCTAGAGATAAAGTGTAATTTGCCTACAATGGCTGAGTTTTCATTTTGTGCTAATCCATTGTTTGTTTAACCAGTTTATTAAATTTACCATAACAGTTTGATTCAAGTAGTAATGTGTGAACCAAGATAGTGCCTACATCAGCCATTTGAAAATTGGTTTTCCATCACACTTCAAATGGCAACTTGTGCTTGTCACAGGTACTTTTTTAAATCATACCCAATAAAACCAACTCAAACTTGAGGCACAAAAGCACTGGACCCTGGACAAGGTGCTTTCTTTTATAAAGGGATGGAATTGCAAAATACTTTTCCACCCACAGCTGTGTCAAGGTTGCTACTTTTTGGCAACCCTGGTGAGATGAGGCTGGGGGAAAGACTTAGATGGGGGGGGGGATAGCACAGGTGCCTGCAAATTTTTTAAGCAGCCTGCTCTTCTACAGGGCTGCAGCATCCAACTCTAATCCAGGCTTAGCCATTTTGATGATTCAAGAGGAGAAGGGAAGAGCAATATTTCAGGAAAATTGGGAAATTCTGAAGAATGAAATAATTGAGGCCAGACAAATAATGCCAAAGAGAGAGTGAGAGAAAAGGTGGGAGAAACCTGATGAAAAAGGCATGATTGCAGCAAAAGCTCTCAGATAAACTGTAATAAAAGCTGAATATCGGAAAACAGCCCTAATCTGCAAGGATGGAAACAGGAAGCTGAAGGCTCAGGATGAGCTAAGAAGTGAATGCCAGAATAACAGAGTTGAAAGGGACTTTGGAGGTCTCCTAGTCTAACTCCCTGCACAAGCAGGAGATGCTATACCATTTCAGACAAGTGGCTGTCCAGTCTTTTTAAAAAGCTTCCAGTAATGAAGCACCTATAACTTCTACTGGTTTATTGTTCTCACTGTCAGGAAATTACTTCTTGGTTCTAGGTTGCATCTCTCCTTGATTAGTTTCCATCCATTGCTTCTGGTGCTTTGGAAAATAGGTTGACTCCCTCTTCTTTGTAGCAGCACCTCAAATATTGGAACACTGCTATCAGGACACCATTTTCTCTAGACTAGACATCCCAAATCCTGTAACTGTTCTTCATATGCTTTAGCCTCCAGTCCCCTAATCATCTTTGTTGCTCTTCTCTGCACTCTTTCCAGAGTCTCAACATCTTTTCTATATTGTGGTGACCAAAACTGGATGCATTATTCCAAGTGTGGTCTTACCAAGGCCTTATAAATAATGGTAATAATGACCTTGATTCTATCCCTGTATTAATGCAGCCTAGGATTGCATTGGCTTTTTTGACAGCTGCAGCATACTGCTGGCTCATATTTAAGTGACTGTCCACTAGGACTCCAAGATCTCTCTCACAGTTACTACTGTTGGGCCGGGTACCACCTACTCTATACCTGTACATTTGGTTTTCTTGTGTAAGTCTAAAACCTTGCTTTTCTCTATATTGAATTTCATTTTGTTAGATAGGGCCTATCTTCTGGGATATTGGCTATTCCTGCCAGTGCTTGCAGAAAAGGAAAGTCAACAAAATGGAGAAGATGGCAAGATGGTGATGGACAGCTGGGGAGAATGCTGAACTGCCTACCTGGCAATTGTCTTTTCACACAAGGAAAAAGCAGTCTGACTTCTCAGAAATGTTAGGGAGAGGAGCAGAGGAGAAACGCACAGCAAAATAGGCAAGGAATTGGTGAGAGAACACCTAGTTGTTCTGAATTCTGAATTCCAATCCCCGGAGCAGATGGATTACATCCCAGGGTGTTAAAGGAGCTGATGGATGTCACTCCAGAGCCACTGACTGAAATCTCTCAGAAATCCTGGAGCACAGGAAAGTGCCACAAGACTGGGGAAATCCATGAGCCAGCAACATGCTGCAGCTGCCAAAGAGCCAATACAATTTTGGGCTACATCAAGAGCAGAATAATGTTGAAATGACAGTAAGTGGTTGCACTAGCTGGTACACATTTGCAGTATTGGGTCTAGCTCTGGTTATCATAATACAAATACAATAAAAGAGTTGAAAGTTGGACTTCTAGTCCAACTGACTGCTCAAGCAGGAGAACCTATATCAGAGGTCCCCAACCTGTGGGCTGTGGCCCACTACTGGGCTGTGGCCTATTTGAAACCAGACCGCAACCCCATTCGCACGGGTGCCAGCATTTACAGCCCACTTGTACAAGTGGCTGATGCCGGCACTCACAGCCCCACTTGTGCAAGCGGCTGGCGCCAGCGCACACATATGCTGCTCAGGTAAATGAAGCTATGCATGCATGAGCCAGCCCCTCACACAAAACCATCCCATCTTCTCCCCCTCCCCCAACACTGGGCTGCCAACCCAAAAAGGTTGGGGAACGCTGCTCTATACCATTCTAGACAAATGATTGTCCAACCTCTTTTAAAAAACATCCAGTGATGGAGCACCTATAACTTCTGGAGATTAATTGTTCTCATGTTAGCAAATTTCTCCTTAGTTCTAGGTTGGCTCTCTCATTTCCATCCATTACTTCTTGTTCTGCCTTCAGATGCTCTGAAGACTAGATTGACCCACTCTTCTGTGTGAGTCCCCCTCACGTACTGGAAGACTGCTATCATGTCACCCTGCAAGGTCCCTTCCAATCCTATGATTCCCTGAGACCTGTTGATCTCACGCTCACTAACCAGTTTAGATTCTGCTTAAGCATAATGAACATCAAGCCAATTAATTTCTTCTGAGTTTGGCTGCCACATATGACCTGCATTTGTATAATGAATAGCATCACTAACTGGCCCATCACATTTTAACCTGACTTATTTTGGTCTTCCAATTTATATGGTTAGCTTAGGGTTGAGTGAGTCGCACAAATTAAGAATAATAGTTAACCATGGAAAGAAATGTCTTACTCTGATAAGGATGTCATGCAAATACAGCCATTACTTTTTAAAATGTCTGGTACTCTTCATGTAGAAATTCCCCTAGCACTAATCTCATTTTCTTTGGGATGCAGAGGGAAGTATGTGAGCATGCATTTGGACTTTGGACCCATTAGGGATTCTACTTAAGATGAGATGGCAGAGCCAGAATAAAGCTAAGATTTAAAATGTAAGCTTAGTTAAATGAAAATAATTTAACTAATAATTCCTAAATATTTAAGAATGTTTCTTTTCTTTTGACAAAACATATAATTTATCAAAACCTTGGTAGGACAGTTCTAGGGCTGTGAGGGCTGCAGCTGTGATTTAACTAAAATCTTAATTACTTAATTACTATGAAGATTCCTACTTAATTTTTTCTGTGATGATGCAAAATTCAGAGGATACGAATGATTGCTTCCAGATCAATTTGAGAAAAATATGCCTTCCATTATAAGATTCTCGTTCTCTAACATTCAAAATCTATTCTTGTCATTAGCACTATCTAAGCACCCCTGCTTAAGAACAAGTGGGTGTAGCTTTCCATTTGCTCCATCTATTAAGCCGATTCAAAACATGAAGCTAGTAAATGGTAAGGAGTATTCAAGGAGAATGCTCAGAGCACTAAAAGCCAGAGCCAGAGAATTGTGGTAATATTTCAAATAATCTGAGTCCTCAAATATTTGGGCAATATTATTTTCCACATATCATTATGAAATGTGCATTCAGTAGGACCACAGCATTGCTCTGAACAGTTGGCTGTGACATGATCATTCTGCTGAGAGGCTAAGCATTATCTCATCATGGAAAAACTAGAATTGTACATACAAGAGACAAAGCAAACAACCTCAGAATCAAATACTGGACTAGGTGTTCATAAGGGAATTGAAGAGATGTGCATCTTTGGAAGTAATTATTGAAGCCAGCCTCCAGCCCAGGACACAGTCAGTTGGTGCTTCTAGAAAATCAGTCTGAATTGATCGAATCCTTTTCTTCCCTTTGTTGGGAATCAAACAGTTTTGCTGTTGCTGCTGCTGCTAAACTCTAGGTGCCAACACAGACGCTGAAAAAGTAAGTTTCAAGTTGTTTCCATTCAGAACTGAGAAACTTCAGTGGAAAGGTAGCATCTTCATGCATTGGAAATATGATCATGTTGTGTTCAACTAATATAATCAATTAGGGCACAGAAAAGGGACAATAAATGCAGGTTCATCTTCAAGCAAATAATGATGCAATGATTTTCTATGTAAATTTTGACACCTGTCCACTTAGACATAATCTACGCAGCACTGATATCTTTCCAAGAGTCAATATGGCTTTTGTAGTAGAATTTTGAAACTATTATGGTACCATCACCAATAATTGTTAGGTTGGAGAGGAGATAACCATATTTTTACTTCTGAATTGAGATTCCGATGGTGAGAGACAATGCCAGAAGCGTCCAGCTGAATGATGTGTTTAAAGCTGATGCTACATGGAGAAAATAAACAGGAATCAAGATCTTTATTTGCATTTTAAAGGACTTAAGCTCTTTTAAGACTATTACTCAATACAGGCTCAGATTCAAGAACAGTGGCTAGATCAGGCTGACAGTACAAAGTCATCCCATCAAGTTTACTTGTCCTCGTTCGTGAGTATATGGAATAATATAAAAAGTTACTATGGCTGGATTCATAGACCATGTGGAGTCATTATGTGGTTTGCTTCTTTGGGGTTTAATGTAATGGATGAACTGATCGAAGTTTGCAGCTCATTGTTTATGGATAAGCATAATGTCTGAAGCCATCCAAACATAATTTATCAATAAATTATAATTAACATTTGTGGTTTAGTGTAATGAACCAGGCAGTATTATGGCTAGGATTAAATCCATGTCCGGTATCCTGGCTTTTAAAGCAATAGCAGGTTTTGCCCCCTCTCATCTTTTTGGGACAAGATGAAGGTCTTGTCCCAAAAAAGTGAGGGAGAACCAGACCTTTGATCCATAGTCATGCCTTCTGTGTATTATCTGTTATTTCTTGATATCCTATTACAGCCTAAAGATAAAATCTTCTGTACATTAGCTCATATCACTTTCAGTGATCTGGAGGTCCTTCATATTTCTCCTTACAGAAAGATAGAATGAAATTACAGATAAATATTTGTATAACAAAAAGTATTATTATAACTTAAAGGATACTGTTTGCAGTTCAGAACCCAAAGTTGTTCTTTAAGCATTCAACTGAGCACATGTGGATTTGCAAATAAGTAGACAACATAGCTGTTTCTGAACTCTCCCCGTTCCGTGTATTCAGATGGGAGAAATGGCACTTGAATGGAAATGAACGTGAGAGCTGGTGCTCACACTAATAAAAAAAGCTAGCAACCATCCCCAAATCAAAAACAAGAGTGCCCCACCTTCAATTCCGTTGGAAAGAACACAAGGGGGGGGGGGGAAATCACAATTTCCCCATGCTGGCTGGGGAATTCTGGGAATTGAAGTCCATACAATTTAGAGTTGCCATGGTTGAGAAACCTGATACAGAGGCTCCTTACGTGAAAGTAATATGCTTGCTGGAATTCTTCTTTTGTTACCTTAATCTACTTCCTAATTTATTAGAGCAGTTAATAATTCTTTGGGATTAACTGTTTTCAGTCTAAATTATTACAGGAGAAATCTGACAGTAAAGATAAGGTCTTCTTCAAACTGAGCACTCGATAATACAGATATGGTATCTATGCCACAATATGAAAGTATTATAGTTTGCTATTATCTGGTATATTTTTTAAAAAAAAATCCCATTCTAGCCTACATCTCTAGTATTCCCTCTTGATCTTTCATTCAAACCCTAATTAGATCTGATCTGATTTAGCTTAGCTTTATGAGTTCGATCAACCATTCCCAACTATCTTCCTCTGCAGACAGTTCTCACAGCTGTTGATACTGATTCAGAGTTAAAGCCCCAAACTAGGCAAGGGACAGAGAACTGAGTGGAGAATTGAATTGCCACTCCAAATGAACATATGGAGAATGAATAAAGTATAGGGCAGTCCCAGAATGCATAGATCTTCATCGCTCTCCCTTCTCAAAGCCTCAGGCGAGCCCAGCCACAAGAAGGCAATGTGGGCAATGAACAAGCTTTCCTACTTACCTGTATGGAAGAAGCAGGGTGCACTGCCAACACTGAAATGTCTGTTTGGACGTTTGCCTCTTCCAGAGTCTCCTTTGCAGATCTCAGAGGTGACATATAGTTAACTTTTAATGAAACTGGGTGTGTTTCTTCCCCCAGCTAATATACCCAGAATAATAATGGAAGCCTCGTTTTTCAGAGCTATCTCCATAGCACAGAAACTCTATAAACACAGCATCTCTGTTGTCTTGAGGAAAATCTATTTAACTTAATCTCAGATCTCATGCCAGAATTACTCAATTTTCTTTACTGAAACGTTTCACCTTCCTCTAAAACAAAGGCAATTTGAGAAATAATTAAACACAAATACATACCACTTAGTGGCTTCACATTAATGTAGCCATTTGGAGTTGGATACAAAGGTGGTTTTGTTGGTGGAGCTGCTCTGCTGCTGCTGCTGCTGCTGCTGCTGCTGCTTCTTTGGGTGGACGTGGCTGCGTCTGTGGTTGTTCGATTTGGGGGGGATAGTGCAGGAATAGCTGCCGTGTGAGAGGTCTCTTGGGAATGGAAAGTTGTTTTGCTTGATGCAGTTGGCTGTGTGTCTGTAACTGTTATGGGTTTTTTGCTGACCAATGCTGGGTTTGTAGCCAGCATGTGCTTAGGTGGTGTTGAAAGCCGTTTGGAAGTTGTTCTGGTTATACGGGACAGGACAGAGGTGAAGTCAGTTCTGGGTGTGGTTGTATCTGCACCAACAGTGAACTTTATGACAACAGTGGGTGAGTGAAAAATAGTTACTTTGAGACCACCGGTCACATGTCCAACTGTAACAGGGCTAGGAAATGTTGCGTCATTGCTTGTGGTGTTGCTATCAGAAGCTATTGTTGTTTCAGCAGAAGTGATCCCATTGCTACTTGTTACATTATAAGGGAAAAGAGTGTCTTTTATGGTATCATTTGAAGTTACTGAAACATTGTAAGAAATAGCTCTGGTTTTGGAGATAACAACAGTGGTGGAATCTAAGGGATTGGTAGTAACAACTGGGGGACTGACTGTGCTATTGTTAGAATCTGTTAAAAGTTTACTCAAGATGGTTGTGTTGAAATATCTTGCAGTGCTGCGGAATAATGTTCCATCTGGAACGGCTGTGACTTTTAAGGAAGTGGTGGGGACAACAGTGGTGGAGTCTGTTGATACTGAAGGAAGGACTGTTCTGCTGGCTGTGCTGCTATTGAAATTGGTGGCAAGTGTTCTATTTACAACAAATCTGGCAGTGCTAGAGATGATAGGGAGTGGTGTGCCACCAGTTTCATTTAAAGTAGCAGCAGTGTTCAAAGAGGGAACTACTGTTATAAGTTCATTAGAAGTTGTTGTGTTGATCCCTCTTGCAATGAAAGGGGCTGGGATTCCACTTATAGGAAAGTCTGTTGTGTTGTTTGTGGCACTGTTGGAATCTATTGTAATTTCAGTGGGGACATACGTATTTCTTGCAGCTGTATGGACAGTTGTCCCAGCCATTGTATTATCTGAATCAGTTCTAAGACTGGAAGACATATTGGTGGGGAAAGCATCTTTAGGCACTCTATCAGAAACAGTTGTTTGGGTATTGTTAATGGAGGGAGAGGTTTCATTAGTCATAAGAGTGATCTTGAAGACAGGAGTTGAATAGGACTCAGTAGCATCTCTAAAAGTGAATGGGTTCAAATTCGAGGAGGCAGAGCTGGTCCTGGGGGTGGTAACACTGATGTTGCCTGGACTAGATAAGGTTGATCCCATGATGGGGGTAATAGGGGAGGGGGCAGTTAAGGCATCATCAGACTCTGTACTAACAGACATACTTGACACGGTGCTGCCCATGGAAGTAGAGAAAGGAGCTGCCCTGCCTCCAACCAGGCCAATTCCAAGGGAATCCAGTTCAGACTGAAAGTTGTTTTTGATCCACACGGCAACAGAAGGATAGTTTTCAACTTCTTTCAAATCAGGCAAATTAACACCAAGCAGATCTTTCACATCCTGGACACTGAGTTTCTGCAATATAGTTGCAATATCTTTGCTGATTCAGGCAGCGTTATCACAAACAGCTTTTCTGTTAACAATTATTTCTCCCCCAAAATATTCTACATTCCTTTTATCGAGAACGCATTATAAATACAGCTCTCATTTACATAATGCACTTGTGAAATTTAAAACACTTTTAACAGTTTCTCCTGTTCCATCTTGGAGGCTGATAATCTTCTGAAGGCACATGATAAAATAAATTGTACCCAGGAGCAAATTAGGGAAATATCCCTACAATAGATTCACACAAACTTCCACACCCAGGAGCCTTTCAGAGACACTGGATATCTTTTTATATGACACTTGCAATCGTTTAGTCTGCTCATGAAAACATATGCAAGGCCCTCAGGATGACATTGCCCAGGATGAGAACACCATAACATTTTATTATATTTTATGACTTCAGACAGGTCTTTTGGGGGGGAGGGGCTGGAGAAGCCCATTGCTAATCTTGACATAATCCCACCTTGCCTAAGGCAATATATGACACAATGTCAGAACTAACCTTTAGTTCTTCCGGATTTAAATTAATAAATGTATCAATATCCATACCAACATGATATCTAGCCAGCTTTTTCAGCTCTTCAACAGAAGCTCCCCCTTAAAAAGAAGAGAAAAGAAGAGTTAAGATTTCTGTGGGAAAGGTAACATCATATCCTTCTGGATAATCCTCCTTGAAACCAAGCAGATTTAAGTAAAAGGTGGTTAAAGTTGGGGTGGAAGGTGATGTGTCCAGATGGGTTACTATTTCCATCATGTAAACAAGAACTTTCTACACCCCTCTTCCAAAACCTGGAAGAGTATACATTCAATAATTTTTAATATAATTAACAATGAAATGTGAATAAATCTATGCACGTTAATCCATTATTCCCATTGTATCTTCTCCTAGTCTACTCAATTTCATAAGCCCATATTATTCTCAAAGTTTGATTTTATCATTGTCATTATCCATTTTAGTACTTTTGAAATGTTTCTAGAAATAGCATTGCATGAAAAACAATGGAAGCCCAGTGACAAAAGTTGTTAGAGATTAAACAATGGGTTTTTGTAGGAAAATAGGACCCAAAGGACATTTTGGAAAATGAGTCATATATTATGAATAGTACAGATATGTTAATGGGGGTAAAATGACTGTGTAGATTTGCCCCCATGTCTGGATTGTTAAAAATAAATAAGAAAGTAGGTGAGTTAATTCTGGAGGAAACAGCAAGAATAAATGGAAGCACTTAATAACGTACCTAGATATGGCTGGATAAGAGGATAATAGGCACTTGTTCCTTCTTGGCTGGCAAACGCAGTGTGGGCCTTTTGGTACAGGATATCTTTCTTCACTTGGGCACAAGTAGAAATATCTAACTTTTCAGCATGCCTAAAGAATGTAACATGTAAGAGATCAGACTTAAGTCCAGGAACATTTCTGAAACATCTAGCACCTTGTTCAGATGGCTGAAGGTACAAAGCATCTCAATCAGAATAGAGCTGGAAAGGATGTTCAGTCTCTTCTTAAAGACCTCCAGTCATTAAGCACTTGAAGGCCAGCTGTTCCACTGGTTAATTGTCCTCACTGTTAGAAAGTTTCTCTTTAATTTCAGGTTGCTTCTCTCCTTGATTAGCTTCCATCTATTTTTTCTTATCTTGCCTTCTGGTGCTTTGGAAAATAGGTTAACCCCCCTCTCTTCTTTGTGGCAGCCCCTTAAATACTAGAATACTGCTATCATGTCACCCCATTCCTTCCTTTCTCTAGACCAGCCATATCCAGTTCCTGCAACCATTCTTCGTATGTTTCCAGGCCCTTAATCATCTTAGTTGCTCTTCTCTGCACTTTTTCCAAAGTCTCAACATCTTTTTTGTAACGGAGTGCCAACACTGCATGCAGTATTCCAGGTGTAGTCTTACTAAGTTTTTATAAAGTGGTACAAATACTTCATGTCAGGGCCCACTTCAAAACCTCATCCTAAGAAAGCAGAACCCGTGGAGGCAGTTTCTTCCAAAAGGAAGTTTTATTAGGAGAAGCTGACAGCAGGCATAATAGACAGGATCTGAGGGTTTCCTGCTCAAATCAATAGGTTAAAAATGTCCCAAGCAAACCCCACCCCAATAGTTCATTCGGTCAGTTCAAATGGGCCAATCCCCAGATGTTAAGTCCGTTGTAGGAAACAGCTGATAACACCAGGCTGTCTCACGCTTGCAGCGATGTTTGTTGGGTCTTTGCATCTTCCCTTCCGAAAGTGTAGATAAACCAGTTGCCCGGAGGCGCGTTCCTTTCTCCTCCCCCCTTCGAGCTGACATCAAGGGGAAAGATAGTTGAAAGAGTGTATATGCGGAGACAGCAAAAGTGTTACAGTGTAGTGATAGAGAAAAACAAAGAAACAGCCCACAGCGTTTCCCTCCTCCCCTCCAGGAGCATGGCAGAACCCAGAAGAGTAGAAAGAATAGAGTTAGAAAGAACCCCCTTAGAAATATGGGTTCTGACACTTCATGTGATTTTGATTCTATGCCTCTGTTAATGCAACCAAGGATTGTATTAGCTTTTTTGGCTACTGCTGCACACTGCTGCATCATAGTTAAATGATCATCCACTAGAACCCCAAAGTCCCTCTCACAGTTACTATTTTTGAGCCAGGTTTCGCCACATCTGTACTTGTACCTTTGGTTTTTCTTACCATAGTGTAAAATCTTGCTTTTCTCCACATTAAAATTCATTTTGTTGGATGGGGCACATTGTTTAAGTCAGTCAAGATTCATTTGGATTCTCAGTTTATCTTTGGGGTGTTGCCTATTGCTGCCAGCTTAGTGTCATCTGCAAATTTGATGAGTTTCCCTTCTATTCCCTCATCTAAGTCACTTACAAAGATAATGAAGAGTACTGGGCCTAGTACAGAACCCTGTGGTATCCCATTGCTTACTTCCCTCCATGTAGATGTAGTGCCATTAAGGACGACTCGTTGAGTACAGTTTGTCAGCCAATTACAAATCCATTTGGTGGTGATGCTGCCTATCCCACATTTTTCTAGCTTACCAAGAAGTAGGTTGTGGTCTGTTCTGTTGATTGCCTTACTGAAATCTAAGTATACTACATCCACACATTTTGCCTGTCTACTTTGTCTACTTAGTCACTTTGTCAAACAATGAAATAAGATTAGTTTGGCATGATCTGTTTTAACAAACCTATGCTGGCTTTTAGTTATAGCTTTCTGTGTTTCTAGATGTTTACAGATCTGTTTTTTGATTATCTTTTCCTGTATCTTCCCAGGTATTGATCTCAGGCTGATTGGTGTGTGGTTTCCTGGGTCTGTTTTTCTCCCCCTTTTTTGAAGATGGGGACCACATCAGCTCTTTTCCAATCCTCTGATCGTTCTGTCGACGCTGTGACAATTAAGAAATTGCAGCCATTTTACCTTTTGCTTTACTTGAGCTTTTTCTGTTGCTTGGGATTCTCAGATGTAGAAGGGGGGAAGGGGGGAGTGCTTGAGTTTTCAAGTTAGCCTAAACAATTGCAGCTGGGTGAGTTTCAAGGTCAATTCTAGATAAAGTTTGGTGGGCTGTAAAGTTGGGAGGAGAGCCGTGTTTTGGATTAATTGGTGAATGTGATTTATGACAGCCTTTCTGGGGTGGGAATTGCAACTTGTTACTTTGTAGCAGGGGAGGGGACTTTAGTCTTGGGTTCAACTATGTAAGTGCCGATACTTTGTTTCCTGAATAAAATGTTCTTTAAGGAAGAAATCTTTGCCTTGAAGTTCTTTTAATTGGTTTCATCTATCGGAAATATGACAAGTTCTCTGGTACTCCAGGATTTTTGTAAGATATGATACAATGGTTCTGAGATAACATCTGCCAGCTCCTTCAGAACTCTGGGATATAATTTCTTTAAACTAGCTTCCCTAGTGTGACTTCTTCCATTATTCAACTTTTGTAAAACATCAGCTTGGGAAAAGCTAGTATAAACATATACATCGTTTGTATAATGAAGTTCCATGTTCTTAGAATGATGAAGAATAAAATCAGCCATATGTTGCCAATCCCTCAGAGGGGAAATAGTAGGATGGATGATGATGATGATGATGATGATGATGATGATGATAATAATAATAATAATAATAATAATAATAATAATAATAATAATAATAAAGTTGGAAGGGACCTTGGAGGTCATCCAGTCCAACCCCCTGCTCAGGCAGGAAACTCTATACCATTTCAGACAAATGGCTATCCAGTCTCTTCTTAAAAACTTCCAGTGTTGGAGCATTCACTGCTTCTGGAGGCAGGTTGCTCCACTGGTTAATTGTTCTAACTGTCAGGAAGTTTCTCCTTAGTTCTAGGTTGCTTCTCTCCTTGATTAGTTTCCATCCGTTGCGTCTTGTCCTGCCTTCAGGTGCTTTGGAGAATAGCTTGACCCCCAATTCTTCTTTGTGGCAGCCCCTGAGATATTGGAACACTGCTATCATGTCCCCCCTTGTCCTTCTCTTCATTAAACTAGACATACCCAATTCCAGCAGCCTTTCCTTATATGCTTTAGCCTCCAGTCCCCTAATCATCTTTGTTGCTTTTCTTTGTACTCTTTCTAGAGTCTCAACATCTTTTTTACATCGTGGGGACCAAAACTGGATGCAGTATTCCAAGTGTGACCTTAACAAGGCATTGTAAAATGGTATTAATACTTCACGTGATCTTGATTCTATACCTCTGCTAATGCAGCCTAGCACTGTGTTGGCCTTTTTGGCAGCTGCAGCACACGGCTGGCTCCTATTTAAGTGATTGTCCACTAGGACTCCGAGGTTCCTCTAACAGTTACTACTATTGAGCAAGGTACCCCCTATATTATACCTGTACATTTGGTTTTTCTTGCCTAAATATAGAACCTTACTTTTTTCACCATTGAATTTCATTTTGTTAGATAGCGCCCAGTATTCAAGTCTGTCCAGATCCTACTGTATCCTAAGCCTGTCTTCTAGAGTGTTGGCTATTCCTGCCAGCTTGGTGTTGTCTGCAAATTTGATGATTTCCCCATCTATCCCCTCGTCCAAATCATTAATGAAGATGTTGAGGAGCACTGGGCCCAGAACAGAGCCCTGGGGCACCCCACTACACACTTCCCTCCATGTAGATGCGGTTCCATTGAGGACCACACGCTGAGTATGGCCGGTCAGCCAGCTATAAATCCATCTGGTGGTGATGCTGTCTAACCCACATTTTTCTATCTTATCAAGTAGTAGGTTGTGATCTACTTTATCAAATGCCTTACTGAAGTCCAAGTAAATTATATCCACAGCATTCCTCTGATCCACTAATTTTGTCACTTGGTCAAAGAATGCAATAAGATTTGTCTGGCATGATCTGTTTTTGACAAACCCATGTTGGCTTTTAGTAATGACTTTATTTGCCTCTAGGTGTTCGCTGATTTGTTGTTTAATTATCTTTTCCAGAATCTTCCCAGGTATTGAGGTCAGGCTGATAGGTCTGTAATTTCCTGGGTCCATTTTTTTTCCTTTTTTGAAGATGGGAACTACATCAGCTGTTTTCCAGTCCTCCGGTAGTTCCCCAGTGCTCCAGGATCTTTGAAAAATATAGTTCAATGGTTCTGAGATCATATCTGCCAGTTCCTTGAGAACCTTGGGGTGTAATCCATCTGGTCCTGGTGATTTGAACTCGTCTAGGCTGGACAGGTGCTCACTTACCGTTTTCTTGCCTATCTTAACTTGTGTTTCTATTCTGTTTTTTATGGCACTATTTTTGGTAGGTTGGTCTGTTTTTTCCCTTTGTATAAAGACAGATGCAAAAAATGAGTTAAATTGTTCTGCTTTCTCCCTGATGCTTGTCACCTTCTTGCCACTTTCCCCCACTAATGGATCAATCACTTCCTTCACTTTTTTCTTGTTTTTTACATGTTGAAAGAAGCTTTTTTTGTTATTTTTGACTTTGGTCGCAAGCCTTAGTTCATTTTGAGCCTTAGCTTTCCTCACTTCATCTTTGCAGGCTCGGGCTATTTGCTGATATTCTGCCTTAGTTATGTGCCCCTCTTTCCACTTTCTATACTTGTCCTTTTTATCTTTCAATTTATCAGAGAGTTCTTTATGCAGCCATGCTGGTTTCTTTTGAGAGCTGTGATTTTTCCTCTTTGTTGGTATTGTGCTGGAATGGGCTTTTATTATCTCACTTTTCAAAATTTCCCAAGCTTCTTGAGTTGTTTTCCCCTTGAGGATTCTCATCCATGGAATCCTTCCCAAACCCTCTCTAAGTTTATTGAAATTAGCTCTCTTAAAGTCCAAGACTCTAGTTTGACTGTGTTCTATTGCTTGTGCTTCCATAATGTTAAATTCCAATATTGCATGATCACTTCCTCCCAAGGTTCCTGTGGCTTCAACACCTTCTATCATTTCATCTCTGTTAGTGATAATTAGATCCAAAATGGCTAATCCTCTAGTTCCCTTCTCTACTTTTTGGGAGACAAAGTTGTCTGTTAAGTTTGCAAGGAATCTGTTTGATCCTCCACTTGGTGCAGAGTTTGTCTCCCAGTTGATATCAGGGTAGTTAAAGTCCCCCATTACTATTGTGATGTGCTTCCTACATACCTTAGTTAGCTGACTAGCAAAAAGTTCATCTATTTCCTCTGTTTGGTTGGGTGGCCTGTAGTATACACCTATGGTAATGTCATTTTCCCCCCTTTTATATTGACCCAAATGCATTCAAGACAATTTTCATCGTTGTTGTGCTCTATTTCTGTAGAGATGTAGTTATTTCTTACATATAGAGCAACTCTGCCTCCTCTTTTATTTGGTTTGTTTCTTTTAAATAATTTAAATCCTTTTAAATGAACTTTTAGTAATAGTAATGCTATTGTGTTTTAGCTTTGAATTGGTATGTTTTATATTATATTTTTCATATGTGAGCTGCCAACAGCCATATTTACTAATTAATCTCCTCAGAATACCTGTTCCTCACTTGGGTCATGCTACTTGCTAATTGTTCCCCAATCTTCTTCCATTGTAATTTCCAGACTGGGCCCAGGAGGCATTCAAAATTTCCTCCTCCTTTAGTTAAAACACACATACTAAGAAACAGCAATCTACCTAATGGATGCTGGGTTGATTTCCTGCAGCTGATCTTCATCCAGGAAACACAGGTGTTTGCCTCCCAGAATGTCCAGTAAGGGACCAGTGAGTGAGCCTCCCAGTTCCAGGTATCTTGCAACCAGTCGCCTCAGCTGCAAGAAAAGAAGTTGTATGTTAAGAAGGGATGCGTGTCCAGAGGAGAGGCAAGTGGTAAGAAGGCTGGTAAATATCTAGAAAAAACTGCTGAAGAACCCATATGGTTTAAGAAATGAGATAAAATTAAATTTTGATTTTTTTAAAAAAAAAATACTTTATTTTTATTCAGACTGACACAGCAGGAGGTATTTAAAGAACATTTAACATTTGTATATCAGTAATATGCATATGCATGTAAGAAAGCCACATCTTTTGTGTAAAGAGATAAAGGGAGGCAGTCAGAAAAGTGATACACTTAAAGTGACAAACCTTTGGTATTCAGCACACATCTAGCTTAAAATGAAAAGCAAAGAAAAAGCCTTTGTTGTTACTAGTTCACAGCAATTCTGTTTGGACACTAGGTTCCTCCCCCCAGATCCTTCTGATACAGTACCTGTGGCATCTCCCATGCGCCATCCTCTTGATTCAGAAGGGCAGCCAGGGTGTCACTGGAAGTGAGGTTCCAACTGCCAATCTCGTCTGTGCTGTACTGACGTGAGAGGAAGCCAAGCAGCTTCAACTGATCTTCTGGAATCCCATCAGGGTAGCTCTGAGAAAGGGGAGGGGGCTTCGTTAGTAGATATATTTCATTAACCACCGTGTAACAGGTGATGCTCTATGGATGTGAAAGCTGGATTTTAAAGAAACGGGACAGAAAGATGGTTGAGGCTTTTGAATTTTGGTGCAGGTGAATCATGAATATCAGGAAACCAAACAAATGGATCAGAGAACAATCTGAAAATCCCATTGTGGCATAAATGACCAAACATTAATTACCCTATTTTGGACACATTATGCCAAGACCATTTCTTTGGGAAGTCTATAATGCTGGGAAAAGAGGAGAAAAGGATGACCAGCAGCAAGGTGGATGGGCTTGATTAAAACAGCAAGAATATACTTGATTAAAACAGCTCTGTAAATATACAAAGCCCAGGTTGAGGACGGATCTTCTAGAAAGTATGCATTTAATTGCTAAGAGTTGATGGTGTTTAATTAATCAACATGGTAGAAAAAAGAGCACATGGCAAGAATGGTCTTCACACTTTTGGGGGGAGGAGGGGCTACAAAAGTAAAGCAGGTGTTTCAAAACATGACAGAGAACAGATTGATATAAGCTTAAAAAGTCACCAATCTGTTCATTAAAAAGCTTGTAGAGAAGAAATTGAAGCAACTCAGCAATTGTGCCTTAACAAATTGACTAATAAATGAGGACTGAGTTTTGCTTACTCAGTTTCTAAGATTCTACACCCTGACCCCTTTTATCCTGGCATTAAACCTGATGACTGAACTGAAATTCCAGTGGCCTGTTGTTAGTTGAATGAGTTTCTGTGCTTAGGAGACAGACGGAATCCCTTCTCCCTTCAAGGCATAGTGTGGGTGGGAATGAAGCTTTTCTATGTTAGCCTAAGCCCATAAACTGCAACCAAGACAGGCAGAGTATGAATAATTTTGTTCTCCATCCTGCTACTCAATGCCTCAGTAGACTTTATA